>NC_091133.1:27671830-27814330 GCF_040183065.1 Periplaneta americana | reverse complement strand
TGATATTTCGATGTAACGGTGTTGTAGTTTATTTCCATATGAAGTTCTTTGATTAACTTAAAAAGTCATAATTATCTGATTGATATCTCAGAGTTATATAATAGAGGCAAATACTTTACTATAATAATACCGGACAGCTGCATACTAGCAGGATTGACATGAGTGCGAAATACAGTATCACGGACTTGACATCTAGCGGAGCGGCGTGGAATTACGTCCACAAATACAAATATTAATTGAATAGTACCGTATTTAATGTAACATTATTTTATACCAAAGCTGCATATTATGAGAAATATCGCGTATTTTTTCTTTGCTTTAGTGAGACAAAATTAATTCTGACATTAAGAATGAATTTACAATAACGCTTTATATACCCATTGCTGACAACTGCAGAGATAAAAATGATATTAATGTGATGCTTGTAATAAAGGCATGTGGACAATAATAAAACTTAATTTGCTAAAACCTTAAAATTTCCAATATATTTTAACTTCTATTCATTTATTAGACTTAAATAAAAAAAGGCTAATTTGTATTGTTCTCTGAACACAGAGACAAAGGCATTAGGCATAATAAAGAATTTTGTTGACTCATGTTTTATGAACTCTCGGAAATCGAAAGTACGATTTGGAGCAATTTGTAATGCTGTAATTGTAATTATAAACAGCACATGTACACCCTGACATTTTAACAAAACACCAATTGATTAAACTATTAACCAGCCTAGCAACAATATACATTGCAGTTGATTACAGCTTGTTTCGCGAGTATCTCCACACTGGCCGCCTAGGTAGCAGCACCAGCGTCTTTCGCGCGCAGAACTGCTAGCTGTCTGGTATTATCTGGGTATTATAGTAAGGTATCTAATGGAGGCTGTAGAAATTGACTTTAACCCTTAAATCGGCAAAACTTCATTTCTCACACTAGTTTATTAAACCGTGCCAGACTGTAAAGAAAACAACTATCGCAATGTCCATATTTTATATGTTGTACAATATTATAGTATTGTTTAATTTTGGTTATTTAATTTTCCTACCAATTTTTTCTATTGTTCTATTAAAATTATAGCATATTATATTAACCTGTTGTGTCCTATAGGATACTTTGTCAATTTAAGGGTTAAATACGGTTTAAGTCATTAACGATGTTCAGCATGGTCAGAATTGTTTGGTTTTTTCATTGTGTATTAGAAAACATTTCAAGTTTCGTAGGCATGTACCGGAAAGAAAAGGGATCCGTTAATAAGGACTATTCTTCAGGACTGAACAGTCTCTTGTATTCATTTTGACATGTGAATTGTGAGTTTCTCAGTGACTATCATCAGATCGTAGTCCATTCTCCGTTGCTGTAAGTCTGTCAGCAATCATCCTTGATGATAAAGTAATAATTTTAAGTCTGTTATATAGTAGTGTTGTCCACACCTGTGGAGTAACGGTTAGCGCGTCTGGCCGCGAAACCAGATGGCCCGGGTTCGATTTCCGGTCGGGGCAAGTTACCTGGTTGAGATTTTTTCCGGAGTTTTCCCTCAACTCGATATAAGCAAATGCTGGGTAACTTTCGGTGCTGGACCCCGGACTCATTTCACCTTCATCTCATTCAGATGCTAAATAACTTAAGATGTTGTTAAAGTGTCGTAAAATAACCTACTAAAATAAAACATATAGTAGCGTTCCTCAGTCCAGTGTCAGTAGTAGTCCACCACGGTCTGTTCTTCGCTTCAATTTCAAGTTTTCTTTAGTCGTTCATACGGTGATCTATTCTCGACTTTATTTTTTTTTTTAAGTTGTTAGTAGTCCACGGTGGCTTTTTCTTCGCTTCAGTTTTAAATTGTCAGTCGTCCACACTGGTCTGTTAATTTCAAGCTGTCAGTAATTGTCTTCGGCGTTCTCTTAGTTCAGTTTTAAGTCTGTCATTAGCCATTCCTGTTTCTGAAATGGCAGATTCATATAAACATTTAAAATACCCATACATAACATATATTAAACATCTTGCTTCAAAATATTTAATTCAACTTGAGAAGGAAGTCCATTCTATTTTCTTTGACAGATTTAAGAAAAATGTACGTCTTTAGATTCCTTTTGTGTCGCTGAATTGAGTGTTGCCAGTGACGCAATTACTAAGGCGAAGTTATTCCGCTGTAGGCCCCGAAAGGTCCTCAAAGTCAATACACTTCTACTGTAGTTTTAAGTTAGGTAGAGGTTATTTTATAACTTGTGACTGTAGCGTTGCTTTTACTGAGGAAATGTTAGGTTATGACGTTATCAATATTTGTGGCAAGGCTCAGATTTCCTTCTCGAATAACGATGCAGCGACGCATGTCGTTGTGCAATAAGGAAAACGTAGTCTATTTCAGTAGTGATAACCATTAACTAGTGACCAAGTATAAGTTGCAAAATTAGAAATGAAACTGAGCACATTTTCCTCACCATTTTGCAGACTACACGAAAATTTGCAAACGTAGTTACTGTGTCTTCATCATAGTCGTCCATTTCATGAATGTGATCCAGGTTCGAAATCTCGTGGTTCTTAGATTTATACTTCATCATTCATCATTCATCATTCGTCATTCGTTTTCTAAAATTTCCTCATTTGACTTATGGACAGAATTTCAGTCTATTCTGGTTTTTATTGGGAATCCAGACTTCACTGTCGTACAGTAACTCAAAACGGCTAGTTTATTTTATTTCTTTATCGTATAATATTTCCGCACATAGATTTGCTTGAGTATTGCAGTCTTGTATGAATATCTTTTTTATTTTATGTAATATGTTATAGTCCGGGCAATTAAAATGTTATAATTGTTGCAAACATTTGTTTACTTTAATTTTGCTTCTTATTGTATCCTGGTTAGGGTTTACCATCCGTCCGCCAAAAGGAGGACATACAATATTTTTTTTTTAATCATTTTATCCTGTCCGGCAGGCATTAAAAAAATGAAATGTCCGGAATTTCGCATTTCACCTAGAATTAATATGAATATTGAACAATGTGCGATATTATGCATAGAATGTCTAAACAAATGGTGAAAACCTATGAAAGAATTTAACTGCTTTCAATGGTTGAGGCTGGAACACAAAATATATATATATGATGACCTATTGACATGCATTGAATTCTTAAACTCTAAAAATGCCACTATTCATGATTCTAAACTATTTTATCAATTTTATTCTGCACTATACAAAGATATGCCAATCAAGTTAATTTGGACAAAGATTTAATCTTAGATAAACTATGGTGCAAAGTCTTCAATTACAATACATCTGCGAGCACTGAAACTTTCTCAGAACTCTTTAAAATATGTCAATTCTATTTATTTATCCCAAGTCACAATGGAAGTGTTGAGAGAGTATTTTCCCTAATATCTGCTCAAAGGACAAAAGAACGAAATCGCATGCTAACGGACACAGAGGTATCATCATAATGAAATATAATTTCAAGGACATGTCCTGTGAACAATTCCATAGTTATTTGTTACAAGATAGAAGTTTGTCTCTTCAGGCTCTTATGCACAAAGTGGGCTCCACCGATAAGTAGGGTACAGATGTAATACTAATCCAGCAACTAGTGAGAAAACTAAGGTGAGCCATTGTTTTTATCTTTAATTTTGTTCATACCAATTTTTAAAAAGTCCTCCTTTTTTCAGCAATGTTCTCTTATTTTAGATTCCATGTCCTCCTATAGAATTTCTTCTCATGGTAACCGTAATACTGGTTCAAAAAGTCAAATTTTATATCGTTTCCGTCGGTGATGTTTCCAGTTCTAAACCTTCTGTTGACTGCAGCAGGCTACGTATAATCCTCACTGTAGATTGTTCTTAAAAAAAAAAAAAAAAGAAAAAAAGAAAAAAGAAAGAAAGAAAAAAGAAAAGCTGTTACATTTTATTTCTTAGAAAAACACTGTCTATTTTTATTCCATTTTGAATCGTTTAATGTAAATAGATGTTATATGATGTTGGTGATGAGGCATAACCCTATCGGATTCATCTTTTTCCTAATGTCTGTTTACCCTGATTTATTTTGTTGTGGGTAGAGATTCGTAATATATTTTGTAATAACGGACTTCGAGTATTGTGATCAGTGAAGACGCTCTTCTTTCAACATTGTCAGTGAATTTCAAATTTAACATTAAATTGAGAACATTTTTTTTTCGAGTGTTAAAATGTCTGCTTGCCGAAGCTGTCTTTGTTTTCTTTATTCTTTATATTAAATTCACTATATCCATTTCGATTTTAAATTAAAACGTTCATCTCGTCACCAAATGTAAAAATTTAATCTTCAACACTCAACTTTCCTTTTGTCCAGTTTCCACTAGTATGGTACTGTACTCCAACCACGAGAAAATCTCCGCCGGATGAGACGAAGGAGGGTAATGCTGTGAATGAATGTTGATGTCATAAGGTTACACACGTGGGTACTCTTATCTCTATTGGCTAGCTCTCGCAGCTCAAAACATAACATTGATACAGACATATTGATACTACCCTAGTTACAAAATTAGATCACAGTTAATCTCCTGGTCTTTTAATGTCTTCATACAGGAAATAACATTTGCAGGAGAGCGCATGGTTTTTAAACTGGCGTTATAACGGTAATATTATTTATCTACTTCGTTCCAATAGATGAGGCAATAGTAAGCACATTCCTTTCACGGTTGATCTCCTGGTTGGAGAACAGTAGGTACTGTCCGTTACTCAGGAGAAGACGAGCGGAAAGAATGTGACCTTATTGACTATCGCTGTTGATTATTATAAACATCGCTCAGATAAGCATCCCAATAGCCAGGTTATTACTTGTACAGGAAACATGAGTAACAATGCGTTTGGAAATTGAAGCTAAGTTGAACAGAAGGAGACCTAATGTTTCCGTTTACTGTAGTACAAATATTGCACGTGTTGTCATACGTTATCTGTTCACATACCTTCCTCCTCAGTCCGCTCTCGTCTTCTCCTGAGTCACCGACAGTAGGCACTGCCATCATCTTGTAATATTAATTGTGTCCTTTTAGAGGAAGAGGGATTCATCTTCGTATTGGTAAATGTGTATCATTAGGAAGTTTTTTTCCTCTCTCCTTCCATTGGTGTAGTGAGCTAGATAGCCATCGTAGCAACTTGAAATCCAGACACGACATTTAATACAGCTCCCTTCCCCCAGAGACAGGGCGTATTTACAATGGTGAGAGATAATATCTGTTGGGTCTGTATGAACGTGTGGACTCTCATGTTCCTTGTATCTCTGTGTTGTGCTAATATGCAACTTATAATTTTTATCGAGTATTCAAATAAAATATAATATTACATACCGGACGTACATTGACGACATTTGAAAATTGTTTTCCGCGAGTATTTTGGATAGGTTCTTCGTCACGTGAGCTGTTTGGGTTTATAGTTAGCAGTAACGAACAATTGGAGGAGCAAGATATTTGATAATCTTCAGACCGGCTCTGTTCGCGTATCAGGGTACTTCGGATTATTTCCACTGTATCACAGCGACTGACGCGTAGCACACTGGAAACATGAGTACTCTATTTCCTTGTGATTTTGGTTTTCATGAACCAGATAATATAATAATTTAAAATGTATTTTCTTATATTTTTTGTGATATGAATAATTGCTATGTTCAAGGATCACCTCTAACTCTTACACTGATTATTTATCAAGTTTAATTTGAGTATGATGAATGGCAATGGAATTTCCAGGAAAGAAAGGGATTTTTCCTTTCAATAATATTTAAAGTGAGCTTTTATTTCACTATTGCAGACATTGATTTAGTATGCGTGTACAAAATGTATGTGTGTATTTATGTACATTATGTGATCAAAAGTATCCTGACACTCCGCAAAACGTGTTTTCATCACAGAAGGCGACACAGTAGTCAGCGGACATCAGACAGCTGTCAGCAGACAGCGCTAGTCAGCAGAATGCGACGGTCTGAGGAACCCACGGACTTTCAACGTGGTCAGGTGGTTAGGTGGTACTAGTGTAAGAAGTCTGTGCGCTAGATTTCCACTCTACTAAGCATCCCTAGGTCCACTGCTAGTGATGTTATACTGAAGTGGAAACGTGAAGGGGTGTATGTAACCCAAAAGCATGCAGGCCGACCATCCATGACTTCCAGAGACTGTAATACTATTTTGGCGTACTGTGTAACTTGTATTGAACTGTGCAACTTCTCTGTCACTGTATGGTGTAAGTTAGCTCATACGCTTAAAAAAACCATTCAAGTCATTGATTTGCTATTTAACTTCTGAGGGACAGATTTATTTTTATTTATTAAACTGAAAGTTGAAGAGTTTGCATTGAATTTATATTACTATGATGAAAAGGAAAGTGTCACGTTTCAGAAGACAACAAATTAAGTTTTCATTAGTTTGTCTATATCTCCATGGTTCCTATCAGGTTTGTATGACTTGGTTGATATTTATCATGCATCTGAAAGCAGCACAATCTGTCGCAGGTTGGCAAAACAGAACAGTCCTTTCGGGTCACTATTAGGACTGTTTGACGTCACGTGCAACCATAATGCCTGTCTGCTTGTGAGGGAAGGTTGAAGGCAGGCGTGCGTTAGCCCAGTCACTAAGTTAAACGGTTCTGGGCAGGCCTGAAAGAGGTTTTGCCGGTTTCCGATATCTATAGAGAGTTTAATTTTTGAAAGTGTAGTGATTCTGATTAAGTACTTCACTGACATATTCAGCGCTCCGAGAAATGTCAAGAAGACAACTCGCAGGAGGATAACGCGACGACGACAAAGAATTAGAAGTTTTAAGATACTAATGACTCTTACAAGATAATTTTTCACATTACTTCTACATAATTCTTCTAGTAACTGTACCAAGTAATTTGTACGAGTGCAATATAAATTTTCATGAATATTAGACTATAGTTTTCACGTATTCTGTTGTATTTATTACTGCACAAAATTTGTTTTGTTACTACATAAATTGTGTACGACTACACACTAAAAAAGACCCTGGTTGAAGCGAAAGAAAAATAATACAGCACTCGGAGTGTTTAAGAAACCAGGAATTCTCTTCGTGCTCCTGTATGTTTCTTAATGCAGTAAAATTCTTTTAATCGAAGTTACTGTGATTTAAATTACATACATGTGTTCGCTGCTTACATGTGCTATGGAATGTAATTTTTCTGAATTCACCTGATTTCGTGACTTTGTTGAGTCGTATTGGAAGAGAGAAGAATTGGCAAGGCTCCTATCCGAATTTCTCTTGCTTTGTTATTATTCACGTCTGGTAATACATCCGCTGATAAACTAATCACTCATGTACAACTGCTGTTGTGCAGTTGTACCACGCGTTCAGCGTAGCGTGTGTCGAAGTCGCACCCAACGTTCCGTGAATTGCATTCCTGCAGCGCAGCGTGAGAACTGCTCCTGCAGGAGTGCCTAGAACAAATTCATGACATTTATTTTACCAGACAGACATTACCTAAAAATATTGAACTTTATTATTGTTGTTATTATTATTATTATTATTATTATTATTATTATTATTATTATTATTATTAGTTTATATATACTACACTTTAACATCTGTGGTCATATCGCGTGTAGGATAAGCCTGTCAGAAATTGCTCATGAAAATAGGGACACTTTTAATGTCGACTTTTTTTTATAAAGGAATTGCAGTTGGAAACTACTCAAAAGTGTGTTGAGTAACATTGAAACAAAGGAGTTAACAATAGGAGAAACACTATTGCCTTAAAACTATGTTTCGTCGTATCTACTTACGTCACTTGACAGTATTTTGAACTTACCTTTTTGTTTAACAGTATCTTACCCATCATTTATGTTTTCTGACTTCAAAATCAAACATTTACAAACATTTGTACAAATCAAAACATCAATTTCAACATTAATTTATGAAATAAACAGCAGTTAGAGATATTATAGATTTTTATATTATGATGTAAAGTTTGATTAAAGTACGAGACTTTTGCACGTTCCGACAAAAATTACGGAACGTATGGTAAGGTTACTGTGGTACCTTTGGGTGTATCAGTAGGCCGTTGTTTATTCTTGAGTTCCTGTTCCTATTGTCACGTGTTAAGCTCATTTATGTTCATGTAACTGATTTTAGATGTTGATTAATGTTTATGATATTGGTGACTGAAGCGGTGATGATTCATGGTATGTAAATTTCCAATCCAGTATTTGCCTTTGTCACTGAGGGAAATCATGAAAACCACCAATCAGATTGGCCGGCCACGGATTTTGAATCCGGGACCTCCGGAATACGAGTCTCAGATGTTACCGTCCGAGCCAACTCGTTCGGTTATTATTATTATTATTATTATTATTATTATTATTATTATTATTATTATTAGGCCTATTGCTTTGTAAGAGCTTTCTTTGTTGCCAATATCTTTGAAGGATTAATTAACTGCCAGTTATTTTTTCTTAAAAGTATTGGCATTAAAAAATCATGATCTTATAAGTTTAAATTTCTAAATCAAACGAGCACGGTCGAGTGACCGTTATGAATTTCCTCTTCTCCGTCAGAAGATAGGGGTACGATCCCAGAAGTTGGTTATTCTGACTTGGATTTCTCGTGGTTTCCCAAGTCCCTCTAGGCATCTAGGCGCAGGCTGGGGTAGTACCAATTTAGAAGACCACGACACGACTAATTCGACGTCTAGATAAACCTTCACTGTCATTTCTAATAATATATCTTATCATCTTCCGCGATTGGCCTGCCACCTATCCGTTGTGTGTGGGTATGACGGAGAACCACGTCAATGTGGAGGAACCCGGAAAAATTCCTAAATATATTTCAGCAAACGTATTATAACCAGGGAACGGATTTATATGGACTAAAAATATATGAAATATGTAAATATATATGTAGTTATTTTTACCAAAATATGGAATTAAATATGGATTTTTACCAAAATATGGAATTAAATATGGACTTAAAATTATAAAAAAATGACTATGTACGTTAAATATTGGTACATTTTAATCAAACTAAACAAAAAATATAATGGACGTACCTTATCTTCCAATGTAGTTTCAACAAAACACAATTTTTATTGTCTGTTACCATAACAATAGGTTACAAACATTTCTTTCAAGTGCTGAAAAGTGAATCTTCTTCTATTGTCTCTGAGGATAGATTTATACTGACTAAAAGAGCGTTCGACGTCACAAGAAGTAACTGGTACATAATTCAATTTCACAATGTCTGCTGGGGATAAGTCCAAGTTAATCTTCACTGTTGATTCACCACTCATCACAGCAACAACCTTTTGTAGTTCTTCATATCCAGGGTTTTTTGAAAGTACAGTGTCCACCTTAGCTCTTACTGCATCTGCAACTTTACCTCTACCACGATTCAGTTGTTCCACAGTACTATTTATAATTTCAAAACTTTCAGATAGTGAAAGGTGCCTATTTTGGAGACTTTTGAGCGTTTTTATGATGCATGAAAATGTATGCTGAATGTGAGCTAAGTCATTCTTCACACTTATGTCACAGGTAACTGTTTTCGCAGTATCAATTGAGACTGCATCTTCAGAGTCCAATGCAAGGAGAACATTGTTAATAGAGTCTATATGTTCGGCATAATATTCAACTGCTTCTAGCCATGTACCCCATCTAGTTAAAATTGGCTTTGGTGGCAATGGAATTTCAGGGTACATTTCTTTCAACACGTTAACTCTACTGGGAGCTTTGAGAAATACTTTTTTCACTGATGAAATCAACAAATCTACTTTAGGGAAATTGTCTCTGACCACTTCTGCCACACGATGAAATGCATGCGCCACACAAGTAAAATGAGTCAATTTAGGATATACAACAGATAATGCTTGTCCAGCTTTGACCATATAAGGGGCAGCATCGCTAATAAAGAATAACACATTATCGTACATAATACCCTTTGGCCACAGGATACCCATAGCTTCGTTGAACAGTTTAACTATAGTTTTGTTATTGCACTTTTCTAGAACATCACAATGTAAAAGAATTCGTTCAGAATATTGTTCACTTAACAAACCGATAACTACATTACCAACAAGTCTACCTTCTTTGTCGGGAGTCTCATCAATGGAAACCCAAATTGAACTATCTTTAATTTCATCTCTTATCTTCTGTATTGTCTCATCGTAGATGGATGGAGCATACGTCTTCCTAAGTGTTGACTCATCCGGGATTGTATGTTGAGTATATTTTTCAAGGAATTCCCTGAAGACCTTATTCTTTAGTTTGTAGAGAGGAATATCAGCAGAGATGAGAGAACGGCACAGGTCGATGTTAAACTCAGATCTTACATTCGATGTTGTTGGTTGTGTTAAAAACAATTGTCTCTGCTTGGAATTTAGTTGTTTGTTGGCCTGATGTTTACTAGTTGTAATGTGTTGTTGCACCAGGAACTTTTGTGTAGATGATACTGCACACTGACACAAATTACAAAATAATATTTTATTGTCAGTTGATAAACCATCTTCTTTAAATTCTGAAATGTAACTTGTTAGTTTTGATTTTAAATTGACTGAATGACGTACTTTTGGCATATTTACCGTCTTTATAGTATGATTTACAAAACTGAACCTATGTGTACTCTGACTGGCATTTAACTGTTGAGCTGCACAACTGAAGTCTGTTAAAAATTTTAAATTAAATTAATACAGTTTTGTAACTTACTTTCCCATTGTTGATAGGACTGCTAATTTTCAAATAACTCTGATGTTAAAGGGATTACTGAACATGTGTTTAAATCTCTATTGTTGAAATGTATTTTTAAAAGTTAATGGAATTTTGTTTTGTTTTATTGTTAAACCTAATATAATATGGACTGTTTTATATGAAATATGGAAAATATATGGAAATTAACGAAAATATGTACTAAACTCTAAAATATGGAAAAATATGGAAAATAAAAGTAGGATTTTTCAACCCTACACATTGTGAAACATAAAGATAATGCAAAATATAAATTATATTAGCTTTATAAGTAAATATGTATTTACATATAAATCCTTTCCCTGATTATAACTCATTTGGTAAGAATATTTGCGACACAATTACTGTATTCTACTTTTATGAAATAACACTAATATATTTAGTGTTGTGCTAAGCCAGTGATCGTTAAAAGTTTAGTCGCGACACATGCCCCTGCCTCTACTCAAGCCTAACAGTGACATCATACCCCCACCCTCTTCTTAGCCCATTCACTTCGTTAGAAGTAAGCAGATAGACATCAGCAGCGGACATACAGTTGTAATACTGTAAGTTTGTAGGATACTGTGTTTTGAAGTGTGTCTTTCAAAACAGAAAGTAAATTCGCAAAAACGTAAATTTCAAAAAGCATGGAAGGAACAATTTTATTTCTCTTTCGTGCTGATGACGAAAATATGAGGTGCTTAATTTCTTGTAAAATGTTGTAAGTTGAATATTTCATTAATAAGCAAATAATAAAAGTATCGGCTTCTGTGTGTTAGCCAGGGTAAAATGTTTCGGCGTTTTTTCAACTTATGTAGTGTAATTTCTAACTTCAAGATCAGCTTGATACTTTTTTTCTAATTGAAAAAGTCTTCGGAATTAAAGTACTGTACGTGTTGCTTTCATAACAAATAAGAAAACGTAAGCCATTTTCTTTTAATGTAACAAAAAAATAATGCATAGGAGGGGGTAAAATTGGTAGGACTAAAGTGTATATAGCCAATAAGTAGGATAATACCACAGTCTAGTATATACAGTCACGAAGCTTGAGTTGTTGATTGTACTAGGAACAATAGACTGTGCCGGTACTATTTCGCATTGTCTGTAATGAGACGATAGTAGGGATCCTAGTGGTTAACAACTATCTATGGATGCATATTCCTTACGTATTGAGCTTCGTGACTGCATATACTAGACTGTGATAATACTGTATTATATTGTTTTTTGTTTTCTGGTCACAGTCCGTCTCTGCACTGTCATTCACTGCACTACCACTCTCTGCGATAGTGTGCGGTTTGCATATCTAATATGTTACAGTTTCGTGCTTTTGGCAACCACTGTGCTGACCTATTATCGACAAAGGGCTGTTTTTGGTTAGCAGTTTAATAATAATAATAATAATAATAATAATAATAATAATAAATAATAATAATAATGTATTGGTCGGCAAATAGCTTATTGCATTCCTTCGCCCATTTCGTATCTTGCGAGAAATGTGTTCTAATACTAGACATTCAGAAGTAAAGAAAGTTATGTGGTTGATACGGCGCAAAACCAGACAAGATATAGGCTACAATAAAATAGGGATCAAGAAAACTAACATCTCTCATTGCTGATATACACAAATGACAAACTGTGTGGCAATCAGAAAACAATGACCGTGTGATGTAGACAATGAAGAAAATTATGTACTTCATGTAAACAGTGCCGTTGTGTAGAATTCCAAAGGACATCGTAATATACATAAACAATTTTATTACGGTAGAATTCTGTTTTTGAGATGAAAATGACTGTAACTGCAGACCGATTGCACATTCAGTGGTGTTGTATTTGTCAATCCATGATTGTGTGCGGCGTACTTTTCTTGGAGTAGACAATTTTTTTGCTTCTTCGTAGCTGCTTTGAGTCATGTAAATCGTCCTCCCCTATACCCACATTTATTTTCTAGCCTTACTCTCAAGCTTCATTATTCCTTACATCTCACGTCTGATTGCTTTCCTCAGGCCATTAGACGTTTTTACGTCAGATACGTAAATCTTCTTTTTGAGTTTCCGTTATGTTTTTATGTCATGTTAAACTGCAAAATTTTCACACATTTCTTTGCTATGAATAGTTTTTGTGTTTCTAAAATACTTTACTCGAAAGTCCTTACTATTAGTCAAATTAGTCTAATTGTAAATAATTCACTTTTCATGTTATCATCACTAACGCTACACAAAAGTAATAACTGATAGAATTATACTGTTCCTTATATGTAACACTATAGGGTCCACACCTGTGGAGTAACGGTCAGCGCGTCTGGCTGCGAAACCAGGTGGCCCGGGTTCGAATTCCGGTCGGGGCAAGTTACCTGGTTGAGGTTTTTCCGGGGTTTTCCCTCAACCCAATGCTGGGTAACTTTCGATGCTGGACCCCGGATTCATTTCACCGGCATTATCACCTTCATTTCACTCAGGCTAAATAACCTGAAATGTTGATACAGCGTCGTAAAATAACCCAATAAAATAAAAAAAAAACACTATGGACCCGTATCAAATAACTTCAGTGTAACAAATTTATTTCACTTCAGTGTAAAATATAGCAAGAACTGACAGTACACTAAAACTATCACAACTCAATTTTGAGTTTCAGTATCCCACAGTTGGTCATTAGTTGAGCTCGGATGTTTAGGCATTTGTAACAGTTAACATATAGACAGGCAAGAAGGCAATAAAACGTTAACAAAAGACGCAATAATCTGTGAAAAAAGGGCATTATAAATTTAAAAAATGCATAATATATTTTAGCAATAAATTTAAATTATTATATCAACATGACTCACATATTTACTTCGTAGGTGACACATGTTGACTCATAAAATACTTTTTTTCGTGATTAACTGTCTTTTCACAAAACTTACATAACGAAACTGTTGAAAAACACATGGGCACAAAATTCACTAACGTAAGCATGAAGTTTACTTTTCAATGGTTTACTGAATTTAAGTATTCTAGCTAACCGATCTTATACCTTCTGTCACCCGACAGTAACCGACTGTTCCTCACTCAAATTTATTTCTCCTACAATAATAAACACGTCTAGCACTTAAATTTCATACACATTACATTACAATTAATTTAAAAAAATGTGCAAATAAACAAGAAATATTGCTTTAAAATGAGAAAAAGGCATTTATTAGTAAGAAACTCCTTAAAAAGGCAAAATAGGCAAAATAAAAATTGACCTTATCACTTTGATTTACTCCAAATCACATTTATATCTATGAAAATAATGATTTACTTCCACCCAGTAAGAAAGGCATTTTGCCAGGCATCCGGGCTCTAGTCATTAGATATTCCGCATACATTCTCAATGACCCTTCGACCGTTTACATTGCCTGCCACACAACTGGACAGAAGTAAAGAGTATGAGTATTTTTTCCATTGTCAGTACAAATGTGAATCAATTCTATCTTTCATAACAAACTGTGGTATACCTTATTTTATTTCATGGAGTGCAGTTTCATAGAAAAGACTTTGCCGACAGACCTTCTACTGCCCACTACTAATTGGTTGTCATAAATAAATGTATTCCGTACTGAGACGGAAATCATGTCTTCTCCTGTCGGTAACCAATCACAACCTTCGTTCAGAAGAATTGACAGGCTCCCGTCAAATCCACGTGGAGGCAGAGTTGTCGTATCTTTTCCGAATTCCAAGAATCCCGTCAGTTTCACTCCATAATTTCGAGGGTCACCAGGATTGTGGCAACTGTGCAATGTTGGGACGAGGGGACAGGATGGAATTGTCAGAGTTGTTTGTGTAGGAAGTCATAATCTGTAAGTGGGTGTTCAAAGGAACCACCGAACTGCACTCCTTGAAATAAAATAAGATAATAGCAATTCGTATTCACGCTTATCCTTCTAGTGTCAGATTGGAAAACCGAAAATTACCTTTAAAAGAAATGCCGACAAAGATACGAAATTGCCGACAGTCAAAATGTTTGTCAAATCATTCGTTTCCTCTCGTACATAAACAGAGAGTACAAAGAAATCACAGAAATTTTCCGTCTAATTAATACGGGAACCGTAACATATTGTATTACCGATCTGAGAAAAGTTCATGTTGAGTAATACAATTTTATAACATTTCTACTAAATTGAGTACTTGAATTAATGTTAATTCGTCCACTGTCAAGGACAGTAGGTGTCCTGATCTGCTTAATGTGCAAGAAGGACGTTAAATTTTACAGGTCCATGCGGCCTCCGAATGTCGTTAACTTAATGTCCCTTTGTTTCGCTGTCCTCTTATCGTCCATCTCAACTGGGCACTGCTCCCGTAACTGTCACTCTTTATGATCTGGAGATGTTTCTAGGTATAAACTTTAATGTGCTGCAACATATTTAAGACATTGAAGTCATTGTTTTGTTCTTAATAGCGGCACTTGTAGGCCTACCTTTGAGCCTTCTGCTCACCATGTTCTCACATCACGATGGATACTGACAACATCAGCGGTGTGAGGATGCGTGTGCTCGTAGAATATAATAATCTCTTCATTTTTGTAATTGTGTAGAGAGGAATTATTTTATTGTGGTAGAAATGCGCAAAAGGAAAAGGGAAGGTGAGAAAGGGACTAGCTTAAACACGCGGATGACTTACGTTAGATAAGCACGGGTAAAGTAAAGATTAAGTAAAATATATGTTACGTGCCTCTCATTTTATTATGACTTGAAAATTCCCATGACATCTGTCTCTTTAATTTGTACACATCCCTGAACATAAACACGTGTCTGAAATGTCTCCGATGTAAAGAAATCGTAGACATAGACTCAATTTATAGTCAAACAGTTTGAATGTATCGTGTCGCCTATAGCCGAACTGCTGATAATCCAGGTTCGAATCCCGACTGATCCAAGTGTAATTTGTGATGGCTTACTGGTAGATTTTCGCTGGATCCTCCCGTTTCCCCTATCGACATTTCACCATTGTTTCATGAATTATGCTTCACAGATGGATGAACGACGCAAAGTAAAGTATCCACGATTGGATAATAGTACATTATGCAACGAGCCTATAATGGTAGTAATTAAGACGCAAGTATGTTTATGAAACGAGCGCAAGCTCGTTTCATAATTTTCATGCGAGCGTCTTAATTACCATTATAGGCAAGTTTCATACGACTTTTTATGCTCGACCATATTTCTAACTCGAAATTATTCATAAGTATTCATGTTATTCTTATTTGACTGGGGAGCGGAACTGACCTTGTGCAAATCTCGTAAATTGTGAGATGTGCGCAGACGCGAAAGTATTGATTTTTTCCGAGAAACAAATGTCATCGACCTTGATATAATCTAGAGAGTAAAATAAACATTAATCTTGATATAACCTTGAAATTAATTTAGAAATTGAAAAACGAGATGACAAATTGAATTTATTTGAATATTATTTACAATTAACGCTAATTATTATAGTAACAGAACATAACCTTCTGCGACAGTATTGGATTTCCAGCCTCCGTGACGTTTCGCTAGTTGTCTTTCGATTGCATGTCCGAGAATAATCGATACTTGCGCTTTCATATAGCTAAAATGGTGTTTTCTGATTGGTGGAACACCTGAACTTTTTGAATAGGTGTACTTTAGTGAGGTCCATTAAAGGGCTGCTACCAGGTGTGTAATTACTACATGGTCGAGCATAAAAAAAAATTAATGTAGGCCTATAGTCTAATAATAAATTGAATAAAGAAAAACATTGTCTAAGATGAGGAAGGGCATACCGTTTGAGGAATTACTGATTCCTTATAAAGGTAGGCTATAGATAACAGTGGTGCATCAGCCTCCCCTTAAGGCATTGTATTGAAAGTTCTGGCCTTCTGAGCAATTTTCCTCCGAACTCGGAACTGAAATATTTGTGCTTTAGCTTAACCGAAAACAATCAAAATAGGTGGGAAAATTAGATACTCACGGTATGATGAAACACTGCAACTTAGTATACGAGTTGTTTTACTAGAAAAAGTAAGATTGCTACAAATTTCATGAGCGACCTGCTTCTATGAGATCTGAAATCCCGAAGGCATCCTTACAAAACACTTCAATTAATTTGGCAACATTTCAAGAATTTAAATCCAAGTTGCCAGTAGACGGCACACATATAAAATTTTAATTTACTTCTAGTCTGCATTTTCATGCTCATGTTGAGCTATTGTTAGAAGTGAACAAAACTTGGCAACTTTACCTCTGTACCTCAATTACATACGAAGTCTCAAGCGTTACTTGTAGGTAATCTCTTTTCTGGAGAATTCTTTCTCCTTGAAGCACCTACTAAAAAAAAGTACATTTCTCTCAATTTGCTCTCCAAGAGAAACAAATGAGCCGCAAATACGTCATCAAGATAAAATTACTAAACGCCAAATATAGATAAAATGTGCTGTAGGAAGTGGGCGTCAAACTGTCTTCTGTAAATGGCAAGAAATGTAGTACACGCCGAGCAGCTCGCATTTAAATCAAATGACATTAATATGCCGTTTGTTTTATTTTAGTAGCGACTGGCCTGCATTACGTTGTGTTATAATCAAGGACAAGGCCTTCCATGCCATCAGAGAAACACGTTACTAGTGCATGCCTGCATACCTTTACCAAGATTAGTACTGTAGACATTCTTCAGAAGTAGTGCTTGTACGCAACACGATCTTCAAACTTGGTTGTCGATATATTGTGCATGCTACTTATTAACGTTTTCCATGATATTTATGGCATATTATTGGTGAAACTCTTAAATTAAGCATTGTTGTTGTTATTATTATTATTATTATTATTATTATTATTATTATTATTATTATTATTATTATTCGTGTGATTAACTGTTCTAGTTGAAGTAGGTAGGCGCGGAGCACAGTGAACGAACGTAGGTAAGCTAAACGCGAAAGTCTGACACAGCGTGCGCCGTGTTGACCCTGATATGTGTACCGAAATGTAAGATCCTTCACATCAAAAATGATGCATTCTTTCTTATTTCACCTTCATATACTTTATTGTATTTTAAAGTATTGCGATTTCAATGAAAGAATGGGGAAATGGGAAAAGAAGCATTTAGAAAGTATACGCGAAAATTTACTAAAGATGTTATTATTTTGATCCAACAGAATAATATCTGTTAGAGAGACAATTAATATTTGAGGAGAAAAATTCGCTCCGGCGCAGGGGATTGAACCCGGGTCCTTGGTTCTACGTATCAAGCGCTCCGACCACTGAGCTACGCCGAATTCAATCCACAGCACCGGATCGAACTCTCCTCCTACAGTGTTATTTCCCTTTTGTGGCCTGCCTCCAAGTTGGGCATATACGTTGACTGCGGAATCCCGGCCATTAGTCAGTCAGCTGAGTGCACTCCTTGTATAATGGCAGTTGACTTGAAATATAAACGTCAACCTATATGCCCAACTTGGAGTCAGGCCACAAAAGGGAAATAACACTGTAGGAGGAGAGTTCGATCCGGTGCTGTGGATTGAATTCGGCGTAGCTCAGTGGTCAGAGCGCTTGGTACGTAGAACCAAGGACCCGGGTTAGATCACCGGCGCCGGAACGAATTTTTTTCCTCAAATATTAATACGCGAAAATGCTTCCTTGTCAGGAGAATTGGGGCTGATAATAATTGTATATATTATGTAAACTTCAAGCCTATAGGCCATTTGTCTCACTAGGATTTTCGTCGTTTCTTTGAAGGGAAAAGCCGAAAATTTACGTACCTAATAGCTGCTATAATAAGAGAGTCATGGGCGGCGCTGAAGGTAGAGGCACGGAATGGTCCGAAGGGCTGTGGATTCGAGTTGCACGTCGGACATGGGTGTTGTGTTCATATTAGTTTAAATAAGAAAAAAAAAAGTTTACGTTGATTATACGAGTAACTACAGAATAGTGTGACCCACGTCATGCAGGTACTCGTTCCACCCTCTTTTCGCATGCTTTTGTTTGCGAGAACAGTCTTAAGCAGAAAAATGAAAAATCGTTTCCTGTCTAAACAAAATAAATGTAAAATCCATTCTAAAAAGCAGCGTATTTGCGGGATGTTTTCCAATATTATTTGGACAAATTAAAATTCCATAAACAGATATCATTGTTACCTTAGGGTCTTGTTAATGATTTAAACATTTGTTCATTATGTAAAATTCTTAAAATGTTACCAAAACCAAATCTTACTGCAAAATGTGACCTATGATGTAAACATTCTAAACTGAACAAAATAATCAAAATATGCATTTGAGATCAATAAAATTGCACTGGACTCGTACATCAATTAACTTGAAAATGGAAACAGATGAAAATTTTACCTCAAGCCAGAAGTAAGTAAGTCCAAAATCTTCATTTTGAGATATGATGAGATGAATGTCGCTACTTTGCACTCATCTTCATGGCTTACTTCCTGTGAATATCGAAAAAAATATTCACAACTATTCATTCGGGAGTACCAACATCAAAGCAACCATAAAATCCTATGTATTGTGACAGCCACATGAGATTCGATCTCGCGACCGGCAGAAGGAGGGCGCGCGTGGAAGGAACGGGCGACGCGGTAAATGAAGTTGCGCACGCATCTACTTCCTAGGGCATGTGCTGTGCGAGGAAAAGGGGGGAGCTGGAAACCAGGCGAACTGATTGTTGTAAAGACGAGAATGATCCCGAAATCGTGGTTTCTGGAAAGTATGGCTTAACTTATAAAAAGCGAGCAGCCTTTGAAGAGAGTGAGCAGTTGCAGTCGTCAGTTTTTTGTCAGCAAGCAGTGTGTAGCAGTGAAGCCAGTTTCGAGATCGGAGTTCGACTTCAGTGTTTGTCCGCGACTGTGCGAGGGTCCAGGCGGGAGCAACGCAGTTGGAAGACTTGAGTTCGAGTGCAGTGGACTATCCCCAGAAGACTTGAGTTCAAGTGCAGTGGACTGTCTCTAGAAGGCTTGGGTTCGATATACTGTGAACTTGAGTGAATGAGCTAGAGGAACTAGCCAAGGCAACGAACTGTGAACTGAGAACTGACAGTTCTGTTTTGTATATAGTGCTTTGTGAACATTAGTTAAGATTAACAGTACATTGTTGTTCTCAATAATCCAAGTGAATTGTCATTGTCGTCTGTGGAGTGCAATAACGAATACTGTGTTGCTGTGTGGAGTGGAAATCCCATTGTTGACGGGAGTGTTTAAACTCAATTACAGAAAGTGATTATTGTTGAAACAATAAAAATTACATTATTGTTTTGAATTAAAAGTTACAGTATTAATCAACCATAACCTAGAAATCAAAGTTTTGGTGCTCATTTCCCTTTGTCTTCTGACGTAAGAAATGACATGTCACAGAAATTCGGACAATATTATAACCGTAAGAATCACCACCACCATTATCACCTATATCATTACTGCCACCGCTATCAATACTTTGATCAAGAATAATTTGACACTCAGGCATACGCGAGAATTTTGAACTATTGCTAGAAATTCACGTCATACTTCTTCAAGTAGAAGATAATATTAGCGCGTAAGAAATTCAAGGCAATAGAAAGACGTCCAATTCCTATCGGAGTGAGAGAAAGATGAATCAGGATTATTAATACAATGGCTGTTGCATGGACATGGAATCGGAGATTCTTCTTGCGCAATCATTTTAGAAGCACTCTCATGGACCTGATTCTTTTTGTCCCAGTCACTCATTCCTTGGAACTTCACTAACCATAAGCCCAGAAGCTCTTGTAGGTCTATGGTTGATTAAACTCCGTGATGAATTCACGTAAACATTGACAAAGATCTATAGTTGTATTCAACATTTATATAAATATAAATCACTCAATAGATAATTGATAAAGGAATAAGTAAATTATTATTATTTTTTTTTTTTGGCTGAGTTCACACTATTCCTGCACCAGTATGGAAGGAAAACTGATAAACATATGCTGCAAAAACGGATATCATCATCAGTGATATTAAAACAATTTACCAGGCCATTTTCTCGAACAATTTCTGTTTTTTTATAAGACATTTTATGTAAGAAGTATTATAACATTGACACTACTACAAAAAAATAGCACAAATAATACCAAAAAAGGCTAACCGAATTTTAATTAGAGACCAGCAGTTTAATTAATATTTCAAAGCAAAATAAATTAATTTTATGCAATAAACGAATTTTTGCTTATAAATAGCAGCAAAATTCTGATATCGCATTCTTGATTTTTTCCGACTAAAATTAGCTTACCATCAACAGATTTGTGCAAATATCTACATATTTTTTTCATATTGTCGGTTGGTCTATTATTGCATAACTCCGTCCAAGTGATCTGTTTGCTGACCAATGTTCATGTTCATGTTTCTATTTTGTATGTGTAAATTTTTTCATGCATATTAGTTCCAATTTGTAACAAATGAAGGCAAATAAAAGAAGGGACCACTCCTTGAGAATAACTTTTTTTTTCTCCCCCTTTCTGAGGAGGGCCCGAACGTACCTCAGCCTGAGCTCATTGTGCGGACCTCCTTATTTTGGGATGCTTATTTAGGGATAATTATTGAACTCCTTAGGATCGCATTCCTGTGAGTACGTGATTCACTGCTTGGTGCCATTTTATCGATTCAGCTACGGCATCCAGGTCTGAAGGAGTCTCATTTTTTATATACCGCAGCCTTCTCAGATCGATGGCATTTGTTCGCATATCGAGTATCACGTCCTACTGTGTCCTATATTTACTTGAAGATCACAGCACCACAGTTATCGTGATTCACCATTGTGCCATCTGTCCAAGGGAGTTACACAGACTGGTGACTGCCTGGTCATTCTTAATCCGCTGTGAAACCCCTACGTCTCCCTGGCATCTATGCAGCCCCCAGGCAAATGACACCTATAGGCGAAACACGACACCACGTCTACTTGATCTCCTGGTCGACCTGAAACTATTGAAGATCATAGGTGAAGTTGATATTAATGAAGACCAAATGAGTCCAAGGCCAACGCCGAAAGATACGCAGCAATTGTGCGTCTAGTGATTGGGGAAGGGGAACCTAGGAAAGAACCCCAACCAGGATTTGAACCTGGACCCGCTCGTTTTCCGGTCAGACATGCTAACCGGTGAACAGAATAGCTCTTAGTGACTGATTCAACGGATATGTTCTCCCATTCCTAATTCTCTGTCTTTCCCTTATGACTGAGCCGACAGCTCCGAAACGTTGGTTGTCTAGGACCGGTGCAGATACCCAGAAACCTCGCACCACATTGATCACCGTGAAAGCCACAAATCATACGTATGTACAAGCAACAGAGTTAAAATTCACTTTTACATCCTTGTGTGATTCTGTGACACAGATTGCTGAAGGAGACGTTTCGTCAGAGTTCAGCATCTTCAGTACTATGTAGACTAACCATTCTGCTTACCCTGCAACTGAAGCTGAGTAACTTCCTTCTTCAACTTCTTCGTCTTCTATCAAAATCAATCCATCTTTTATTCGTCGTAAAATAAAAAGTTGTTATTGGTAATGTTCTGATATTTATTTGCAGTTGTTAATTATATTTATATAGTTTATATGAAATTCAGTGTATGAATAATTTTTTGCTCTTTGATGTCACTATATCCTGAGCCCAAGGTAAGTTCTTAGAAATGTGCGGTATTTGTTCAGTTTCAAACATATTGAAGAAATGTTGTAGATTGATCGATAGTGAGGCAGACTCCCTCATAGGTTTTTATAGGCCTGTATTTCAAACTCATTCCACAGCTTCCCCTATATTATATAGGCCTACTTATCTTATGAATAATATTGATGGTTGTACTCGTTGAATGAAACATGCTCCTTTGAAAATGTACCCCTACAACATCTCATTGTACGTTGTTACAAATATTCGTCCTTTATTATTACTGTGATACCGCCTTCGATTCTTATCTTTCAAACATAGCAACATAAATTGACATTGAAATCAAATCTTCTGATATAATGTTATGAATAATTCATTGTGATAGACATCTGCCCTTTCACTACACCATACATCGAATCCAAACACGGTGTCTTTCAAAGAGTGACACAGTTGGCAAATGTTGAAATAGCAGCTTTACTATTGTCAACGAATAGTATAGAACTGTCTTAATATCCCTATAAAATAAATTTCAATCAGATCCTCTTGTGAAAAGCCGACGCTCAAGCCATAAGCAAGTTGTAGTGGAAAACAAATTTATCTTTCATCATAATAATCCTCACAATCACAATCATACACCATGCATTACTCGCAGTACCTCTCTTTTTCTTTTTCTTTTGTTCGAAGCTCAGAGTTTCCCTTTTGAAGTTTGACGTTGAATAGCCTATAGTAATTTCTTATTGTTTTATTTTATTATACAAATTATGCAATTTGAATTAACCTCGAATGTATTGCAATAGGACTTCTATGAACAATCGACAAGATGCCTAGAGAAGAATAAAGAAGTGTATATGGTATTTGTGAACTTAGAAAAGGCGTTTGACAGAGTGGATTGGAACAAACTGATGGACATTCTGAAGAAAATAGGTGTCTATTGGAAAGACAGGAGACTGTTCAGCAACCTTTATATGAAACAACGGGTCAAAGTCAGGATAGGAGAAGAAAAGTCAGAAGGAAGTGAAATAAGGAGAGGAGTACGACAAGGATACATTTATGTGTACCCTGGTCAACATCTACTTGGAAGATTTGGCGAAAAACTGTTTTCAGAACGTAGGAGAGGTGAAAGTAGAAGGAAGAAGAATTAAGTGCATAAGATTTCTTGATGATATGGCGTTGTTCAGAAAAGGAGACGATACTAAGGGATATGCTACTGGAGGTAAATGACAGCTGTGAGCAGTATGAGATGAAGATAAATGCAAACATGACGAAGACTATGGTTGCGAATTCTAAATGAGGCAGTAGACAAGTGGACAGCTTCAAATACTTGAGATATAGCCTATTATCAGCGGTAACATGAGCTGCAGCCAGAAAGTCAAAAGGAGGATAGCAATGGCAAGGAAGCTTTTAATAGAAAAAGGAGCATCTTCTGCTGATCTCTGGAAAAAGAACTAAGGAAGAGACTAGTGAATTGCTTTGTGTGGAGTGTGGCATTGCATGGGTCAGAAACATGGACATTACGACGAAATGAAGAGAAACGAATAGAAGCATTTGAAATGTGGATATGGAGAAAAATGGAGCGTGTAAAATGGACAGACAGAATAAGAAACGAAGCTGGAAAGAGTGGGTGAAAAAATGATGCTGAAACTGATCAGAAAGAGAAAAAGGAATTGGTTAGGTCACTGGCTGAGAAGAAACTGCCTGATGAAAGATACACTGGAATGAATGGTGAACGGGAGAAGAGTTCGGGACAGAAGAAGATATCAGGTGGTAGACGACATTAAGATAAGTGGATTATATGCGGAGACTAAGAGGAAGGCAGAAAATAGGAAAGACTTGAAAATGCTAGGTTTGCAGTGAAAGACCTGTCCTTGGGCATAGTAGCTATGTATGTATATACCGATACTATAGTGTATTTACTTTATCATGATACAAAGTATAAACAGAAAATCCTGGAACAAATAGATTTCAGTATTTTCACAAAATGATGTAGGCCTATTCAGCATCTCTGATATAATTATATATGTTACATGGAGAAGAATGGAGTGTGTGAAATGGACAGTTTATATTATCCTTTAGGTACCAGTAAAGAAATTTGAAAATATTCAAAAGGATTAACAGAGTTCTAAGCTAAAATGAAGTAAAGTGTTCAGATGGGTGACATTTTTGTTACATTCGTTACATCGCAAAAAAATGACAATAAAATGAAAATCTTCAGAGCAATAATGATGAAAATTCACATGAACCTAAGAAAGACTGCAAAGTGACGAGGTGAGAATGCAATTTACACTAAATCTGTTTACATTTTTTTAAAAGTACCTTCTAAAACTGTATACACGTCACATCCGTTACAAAAGAATGGCTGAGAGGTGCTTGCCTGGTGGGACATGGATCATCCATAAGCACTTCAGCAATAAAGAGAGTTTTCCGCACCCATGATGGAATGAATTACGTGACGACTGTGCGGCACGGCTAAGCCGATCCCACCATCCGCCACACCACGCATTCCTCTCCAGTCTTCAAATCCGAATGCCATACCTATGATACTGATATCCATTCCTTATAGACCTATAAGCCGTCGTATCCTGTTCAGGGAAGCATGAACCGGTAGGGACTTCCATGTGTCTTTATATACAACTGTAAATCGTCTATAACTCAACCATCACGGCTATCTACCAATCTTTGGATAAACCGCATGGAACATTTATTGTAGTGGACAGCGGCTTCGACGTCACGCAAACATAGGAGTAGGCCTTTTTCTCGAGAAGATGATGATAATAAAAGGGCAGTTATAGAGAGAGGTTGTGGAATGACGAGAGAGAAACATAACCCCCAGAGAAACCCTCACAACATTGACTTTGTTCAACACAGACGCAATTCCATAATCACCAAGATTTGAAATTGAGTCCGCTGTCGTAAGCCAGCGCTCTGCCAACTGAGGTACTAAGTCGCCTTAGCAACCTCAAAAATAGAAGAAAAATACACTAAATCCAGAGACATCACTCGTTCAAGGAACAATCTAGTTGTGAAGAATTCTGCCCCGAAGTTAGTGAAACTCATCTTATTCAGCGGTCGGAACTAAACGACTTGGAGCGTGACGCGAGCCATTCTAAATAACAGGTGGAATTACTTAGCTCAAGACTGCAGCCATGGAACTTATTACCAGTGTTAATATTAGTGTTCATGGGCCGTAATAAGAAACCATTATCATATTATGACACGAAAAGTGGAATGTGCATTTGTAAAGACATAAATGACTTGTTGGAGGCGTTAACATTATTAACCCTGATTCTGAGGAATGGCGACTTTTTATCGACTGTTCGAAAACTTACATTTCTCTTCCGCATTCCACGGAAATGAAGGAAACCTGCGAAAATGTGGCTCCAGTTTTGAAAGTGATAAAATACAGCTGTTTTGATGTAATTGCTTTATTTACTAGTTTGCAAGGGGTTTTACCGAGTATTGTTATTTTTATGTCTGTAAGATAGTCAGGACACCAAGCACCATATTAGAACTGGTCCAGAAGAGACATGGTACATGGTAGGTAAGAAGAATGTGACAAATCTTCATTTGGTTGACTCGACTAAAGTAGGCCTAACCGTACCTCCCTTCCCCTTCACATTACACTACGTTTCTTCAATATATACCTTAAAGCTTGGGAGAAAAGTAGTAAGACATTTCTGCATTTGAAGGGTATTTTTCTAGCCATCAGAGATGCGAAATTTAAAAAAAGAGCGTGTTTATTGGTTCACAGATTTAGAAAGCTGTTGACAAATAAGTTTTCGGTAATAAACTATTTGAACTGAAATTGCCTTATTTGAAAACTTTGAAAGCAGTACCGTCAACTGGGGTGACTTTGTCTATCCTGAGGTGTCTTTGTCTCATATCACAGAAAAAAATAATTATTTCAAAGAAAACGGATCACTAATGCCTCATTCCGATAGATGACAACTAGTTTTAGTAAGGAAATTTCAGATTGACTTTGTGATTCTACAGTTGGTTGTACTGGAGCTGTTATGTTGTTAACATTTTTTAGTGAATTTCTTGTGCAGCCAACTTTCTATTGCAACAGCTGTCTGAATTTACTTCAGTAAGTTAGTAAGTATTTATTTTTATTCCCTAATATGTCTACTTTAAACACCAATGAAAGTTATTTTGTTGGGTTTAGTGAAATGTGGCGTTTCTAACAGCGATTTGGGGTGAATTTGTCTCATCAAAGTTTGCTCATGTTTTTTATTGAAAATGAATTTAGGGGATTTTTTTATATCCATACATGAATACTAACAAATACTCGTACTTGGTTTTGTTTTCATGTAGGTAATATATAAAAACGCATTGGTAGATTGCGCATAGTCTATTTAGAAGTAGGGTATAGTCTAATTATATTTGGTTTATGGTTTATTAATATATTGCCTCTTGTGGTGATACTATTTGTCTAACATTCAGAAGAAGACCCTCTGAAGTAACGAAGGTTGAGTTTTCTGTATTTGTTAGCGGGCGCCCTACCATGTGAGACTGTACTGTACAGGAATACTTGTGTTATTGTCTACAGGATTATTTCAAAGACTATTCAGTCAGGATACTTTTGAAATCTCTAACGCGTTGTTAAAATAAGGCTTTTTTTTAGGACGGAGGGAGGGAACATCCCACGCACTACGACCTGAGGTCTATTGTACACCCCCCCCCCTATATGGGACGAGTTGCGTGCCTATCGATCCTCTACGCGCACCGACCTAACCACTACAGCCGGTCCCTACACCCAACAGAGTTCATGTGCCACTCCTGCTTCGGCAACCCTCCCAAAGCTCCCTTAACGGTCCGAGGCGGAAGTCCTCCCCCGAGAAGGTCTGCCCCGGGTTCCGTTGCAGAAGCTATCCATCATCACTTGAATACAATCCACGGAGGTCGGTCAAGAGAGCCTGCAGCTTCGGAGGGCCGCCTGTAGAGCGATCTGAAAACCAGAAGAAGTAACGGGATGATGAATGAAAGGATGATAGGGGAGGAAAGGAAGTGGCGAAGATGAGTGGGGTTCCAGTCGCCTGATAAAGTTACCTTATATTCATCCATTAGGAGTGAGGGGGTAAAACCGAAAAAAACCTCACCGAGGCAACTCGTCCCGACCGGGGATCGAATTCGGGCCCGCTGGGTTCGTAGTTAGACTTGCTAAACCTTCAGCCACAACGGTGGAGTAAAATAAGCCTTACATAAAAACAATGATGTAATTTATATTATGCATTCATTTGTGTTAAAAGTTACATACAAAAATTAAATTCTTACTTACGTATGACCATGTTGTTTTTCAGGTACTCGCTGTGTAATTTCTGGTAATCGTAGAGAGTAGATGTTTGGAAAATACCTACTTTTGATGAGATCCCAAAACTATTCGTCAGCCGTTCTTTCAGTTGTTGATGAAAGCTGAGTTGAAGGACGTGGTGCTTAAAAGAACTGTTGTGATTCTGTAAACCCAGCATCATATAATATTACATTCCCAAATTAACGCTATTCATTAATCCAGGGATGTCAAGGAGCCTGCAGTGCGTGCTCTCGAGAACACGCACGATATTTCCGTAGGAGCGAAGATTGTACTTTATTTTGCTGAAAAGTGAACCTTGTTGAATTTGTATTGCTTGTAGTATGAGCACGTAATGCAGGCGCTTTGACATCCCTGCATTAATCGTTCCAGCAATTCGTTATCCATCCTCAATTTCTTCAAAGAAATACGAGCGACTTATGAAACTGGTTTCAAACCACAACATTTTAATTTTGATTATATCGGATCCTGCAGGTATCGTATAACCCCAAATGCACTTCATTCGTTCACAAAATTGTACCTAAACCTTTCGATTCATTTGGATTTCTTTTTGTAATGAAGTTGTCACGAATAGCTTTGCGGGAATCCTTTAGGTTATGAAGCATTTTATAAGGAAATTTTCCATTCCGTTAAATTGCTCATCTGCACTTATGTTTACTTTTTTCGCGCTGAATGTTTCATATTCAGAATTCCTGTCGATTTCTTGAATGTCTTACGAACTGTCGAAACTTTTACATCGCGTAGGCCTACTACTGATTTCGATATAGCAGAGCAAAGTTTCCGGAATAAAGGCAGATTACAGGGCCCACACCCCAACTATTATAGTTCTGAATCTTCTCAGGGCGTTGGCAAATACTCTAATGCAATCATAATAACACTTAGTAAGGCCATTTCGCGTGAGCAGAAGGGAAGTCATTATTTTGGAGAATAAATTTGCGAAAAGCACAGGAAAAGTTTGAATAGGTTTGCTTTGTTGTGTGTAGAAATAAACATTGCTAGAACAATTAAAACGAAACAGTTGAAAACAAGTGTCCTTCTGTATTTTCATTCTATGTAAACATTACTATTAATAGGATTTAACCTATTTCGTAAGTGTCCAACTTCTGAATAACCTTCATATCCATAAATCATGTACACGCTCAAAATAAGGTTTTAATTAAAACATCCGATTAGACCTTCAGGCGGAAAGTAATGTATTAGTATCTTTTTAAACTGAAGTATAAAAAAGTTAGATGTTTTGTCTTCAGCATTATTTGACCATAAGAGAACTGAGAAGTGAGGATATTTGTGAAAGTCAACGTGTAAACTTATATAGAAATCATCCTTGAGTTTTTCTAGCTAATTCGAAAGATCTATAATTAGGTTACGCGACGTTAACATCATTGTTATTGCATACCGGTATCACTTCTTTAAATTTGTGACCATATATAGAGCGTATATATATTTGTGTCCCGACAGTCCATTTCCATGCTTGAATTTCCGACTTCTCAAACCTGCAGAACTAGTTTGCTAAGCATGGCATTTCCGTATGGATTTAATCAATTGTCCATGACGCAGGCTTTGTAATTGATTTCTGTCTGTGTGCATTAACTCGATCACCTTTATTTAGTTATGTCCAAATGTCCAGAATTGGTGATAGTGGCCTTAATTTTAAATGTCAGTGGTCATGATTACGATACTTTCGCTTAATTTATAGTCTTTTATGTGTAGTTTTATTGTAGTTATTGTACAAGTCGGAATTTAAACATATAGCCATTTAACACAAAAAATGCCGCTGTGGCGTTCGGTGCTGAGTTATTTGTTTACGCTGTGACATTATCGTAATATCTCTACTTTCTCTTAACGAATGATGTAACAGGCCAATAATTGTGGTTTCGAGAAAAAAGTAGAAATGAATATTAGGCAGATTTCCAAATAGTAGACAAGTACAGGGAGATTATTGTACTGCGGGACTCCTCTCCGAGGCTTGCGCGACATTCGCCGGTAGCTTATCAACATCGGCCTTGCATTTCATATGCGCTCCGTTCCACAGCGTAACAACCTCCCGTTAGTAGCCTAATTCTCTACATATGTTGTCCAGTTGTACATAGTCCTTTGTAACAAGGTCCGTCAATAATTCAGGCCTTCGCACTCTTCCATATTTGCGCCAACTCTTAAGTTTGTTTACATTGCGCTATGGTTGGGTTGTGGAAGGAATTTGTGTTTAAATTTATCATCATCATCATCATCCTTCACGAATTAGGCCTCTGTAGACCTGTTTCGGCCCCATCTAGCAGTCTTCTTAAAGGTCTTCCTGGTCGACGATGTCCTCTAGGTTTATACTGCAACATAACTTTTGGGATTCTTGAATTTTCCATTCTTCTTACATGATCTAGCCAATTGAATTTGTATCTGCTGATTTTTTCTTCTACTGACTCTACTTCTAATTGTTCTAAAATCTCTTCATTCCTTTTTCGGTCTAAAAGAGTATATCCTGCTGTCGTCCTGAAAAATTTCATTTCCGTTGCTTTGATTCTGTTCGTGTCTTTTTTCTTTAATGTCCAAATCTCGCTTCCGTATAAAAGGGAGGGTAATGCTAGTGTATTACATATTTTTATTCTTGTAGATTTTTGTACTAATTTAGCTTTTAATGTATTGTTTATTATTCCTAGAATTTGTGTAAATTTGGTAATTTTCTTGTTCACATCTTTTTCATTTTGATAAGATATTTCACAACCCAGATAATTGAAATTTTGCACTTGTTCGAGGCATTGGTAATTGTGTATTATCTTACTTCTGACTGGGTCTTGTCCTAAGAATGCCATTACTCTTGATTTTTGTGCTGAAATTTCCATCCCAAAATATTTTAATATTTTATTTAATGTATACAATCCTCTTTGTAAATTATCCTCTGAATTGGAAATTATGACTTGATCATCGGCATAGAGTAAGGTATTTAATGTTAGAGCACTGGTTATTTTGCTTGTTTGAGGCTTGAAAATAATGTAAAGTTATATATTTCATAAAATAAGTTTCCAAAGCAGATATTTCGATAACTTACGGAAAACGTTCTGCTTGACAACAGAGACCGATGGCGCAAAGATCGCGGATATTAGTGGAATGGGATGAGAGGACCTGACTAAGAGCTGTTCGACATCGACATCTAGCGACCTTGCTTTGTAATACAAGGTTCAAAATAATATACAACAAAAAATCTCAAGGAATGGGTTAAGTTTAGGAGTTAACTCTAATGAAGGAGATTTATATAAAAAATAGGAAAAATTCTATCTTATGAATGGCATCACAAGATCCTTCAAGAATAGTTATAAAGGAACAGTTTCGAAGTTTTTAAAAGGCTATGTCAATGGCAACCCTGTATATAGGCCTATGTGTGGGTGCGTGTGTAAAATGTTAATAATGAAAGAGATGGTTGCAGGATACAAAAGAAACGAAATTTCTCATGTGATGAGAGTGCAAAATGAGAAGGAAGGGCATAATGAAATCAGAGATAAACTAGATGCATGAAATAAATAAAGGTGATTATAAATACAAATCGATAGCTATATCGTATAATCAAACTGGATAGTTTTAAATTATGGTATACTTTTTTGGTAGTACAATCCAACCGGCAAAAAAAAGAGGAAAATCACCTAAAAGCTGGAATGACAAAATCAGTGATCGGCAAAGATTACGTTACATAAAATGCAGCCCTCAATACACAGGGGTAGGTAGATAGGAGGGGGAAAATACTCAAACTGCTTAACATTGAATGAACAAGTAATGGCTAAAAGGAGGCAGATCATACCTTACCCTTCCGTCCTGCTAGTGTATTAAGGGGTTGACTGGCGAGTCGGGAAGTGCCGACCACTGGATTAAATGTTGCTATGTTTAGTTCCTATGCAAGAAGGCGTAGAACTTGAATGGTAATGTTAAGCTTTTGGTTTTCTGCATTTAATTTGTTTGCTTTTGGTTTTCTGTATTTAATTTGTTTGTCATAATTTCTATTTTCGGAAAGAATGCCATGTGTATTATTTTCTTGTTGCGTATTGTTCTGTGAGAAAATATGTTTTAAGCTGAGATTTTTCGATAGGAATAAACATAAAATATAATTTATGCACGGCGAACTTTCTCCTTACCACTTATCTTAAATTATTATACTTAATTTTCATAATGTATAGAAATCAAATTAATATTTTTACATGAACGAAATCGTACAAAATAGTTTGTTTTAAATTTTCAAGCAATACTAATATAATAGTTTAGGAAAAGAAAATAAATCGTGAAAATAGAAAAAGAAATAGTCATGTAAAGTAAAATTAATGATATCAATGGAAAAGTCCAGTCTCCGTATCTTGTAAACTATACATTGCTTTCTTCCTCTTTTAGATCAACATTAATTAGTTCGCTTTATATTTTTCTCGCAACATAAGAAAAATAGTGACTCTCCATAGATCGGAAAATACAGGAAACGTATCTAATGCCTACCTACTTCACTTTGCATGATTCGGGTTCCGCATACTGCGGATAGATGGCAGGACTGTGACCCATTTATAAATTGCACACCACTTGGGCGGGCCACGTTATGCACGATATATCTGTGAAGAGTTATGACGTGTACTAGGATGAGTGTATGTTAAGTGTTCGTGTAAGTGTAATGTAGGGAATGGGTGAGGATGTTGATGAAGATGAGGAAAGGAGAAGGGGAAACCCGGTGCCGGCACGTAGCCTACTCCTGTCGAATAGCACCAAGGAAGCCGCCAGATTATTAATTTACAGTGGCAGAAGTATAACACAACATAAATGTAAAACAACCTGATACATAATCACGCGCATCTCTGGAAGTTAAGTACAATATTCCTCGCCGTATTTCTCAACTTTCTGATAATTCGTAAGCAACGTTTCAATGACGATGGTGGTAATGATAGTAATGATATTTTATTTAACGATGCTTTCAACTACAAAAGGTTATTCAGCATCGATATTCAACGACAAATGGCCGATACATTTTGCCTGTAGCCTCTTCTGAGGGACAGCATTCTTTTACGCGCCAGTAAATCTGCAATACTTTACTTATTTTCTGGAGGAAGCCAAGCTGTGAATTCTCTCATCCTTTAAAATTCATCGCCTTCGGTCTGCTTTGAACCCGGAACCTCGAGTTCAACAGCTAGAATGGTTATCACTAGATTATAGAGGACGATGACAACATTTCAGAAAATTAAATGATTGTTCTTTATATACATTGACCGTATTTTGCGTTGCATAGCCAATGAAAATGTATTTTTTAAGTAATTTCTATACATAATACGTGACTTTCTATTACCTAAATAATACGGTAAGTGATTATAAACACGGTGTCTTCTGGTGTGATATCTTCTAACTAGGCTAACTAGGTGTAGCCTATTTGAAAATGTATTATCAGAATGTCATCCCAGGTCTTAGAATCGACCCCATTTCTCCAGTAATGCCTTGTGCTAGTTTTCACAGTCCTCAGCAGAAGAAATGTCTGTTTGTTGAACTACCAGTTCGTATATTTGTACTGCAAATGCGTCTTGTGCTCGAGTACACAGAATTGTAGAGAATGGATATTTAAAGAAATATACTTAGAAAGTTTATATTACTTTTATGAAAACCGTAGTCCTGAAATACTCGCATTTAAGCGTGTAGTTCATTTTGAAATAATGGATTTGTAGTGAAATGCCAGGAAAGACACGAAAATCTACGACAAACAAACCCTACTTGTTTGAAGTATTCTGAGTAAAATATATCAAAGTGCCTTCACAGAGGAGATACCTCACTATATGGGATCCGTTAAAAATTGCCATCAGTCCAGATTTTGTTTGGTCCGTCTCGATTTTAAGGAAATTGTCCTCTGTCCCGAATGCTTCGTCGGGGATAAACTTACGTGTAGATCAGCGGTGACCAAAACTCGAACGACAGTGATTACATGCGACAGACAGCCTATGAAGTAAGGAGACGGAGGAAAGGTAGTTTGCATGAAAACTACAACCAGTGGTGGTTCCTGTACTAACATCTTGATTAATCCCGCGGATAAAAATCTCAAGCTTTGCTGTATCAGTAATGTCACTGCTGTCATCAAGAGCCAGTGAATAATATACTATTTTTCTTGCTTCTTTTTTTAACCTTCCTCTTGAATATGATCAAGAATTTTCTAAAATCTTCTCTCGATACTTGGTCCAGAAATTCGTAGTTTTTCGAAATTAAAAACTCCTTATGGTCAAGTTATTTAAGTTACATTAATCATTACTCTTTTGAGAAATTCTGTTCTATTAAAAGACTTTAGAGCATGAGATATTTCAAACCCCATTAGGTAGCTGACTTCCTTACATTTATTATCTCATCTCTCTCTTCCTGGTTATGATTTAAAACATGTCAGTTCCTGGCGTTTAACAGTTCGTTGACACATAACTTAATATCGAATCAGTTTTTCTACAATATTATTATTAAATGAATAACTAATATATAGTTACTCTCATCTAAAGATTAAGAAGATTAAAATTTAGATAAAACCTAATAATTTTGTCCTTCTAGGGAAAAGATCTAAAAATATCAATATTCATGCACGTACAGGAAAATTATAGAAACACATACTTAGTGATCAGTAATAATAATAATAATAATAATAATAATAATAATAATAATGTACATTAGTCAGCGTGTCAGTTAATGTTTCTATATACTCCTAATTGAGCAAAGTAAACACATTACATTTTGTCCGACAGAACAACAAAAAAGTTCTCATTCTTTACGAAACCACCTCTTACTGCTTGTAGAGACAGAGTTTGTAGAGCGACATGATACCGCCACTGCTTGCCTCCAGTACGTAAATGAAACCCAGCAATGTACAGGAAACTCCTCGAATTACGACACCCGCTTTGGTCACCGCTGGTGTAGATGGTAAATAACAAACAACAAGCTATTCGAGTTCAAAAACCGAAATGAGGAAAAATGTTTATGATAAAATATCTAATTCTTCCATTGTTAAGCGGAATCGTTGCTGATCTGGAGTTACATACTAATGTTATATAGGTAGGATATTATTTAAATTACATCTTGTTATAGGTATATTATTTAAGTTACATCTTTAAGTACAGATATGAACACTCGTCGTCACGGAGTGAGTGTCTCTCCCGGTTGAATTGCAGACCCGAAACAGTGCTTCTTCATTGACTATTAAGAGGAAAGTTGAAGCGAAGCTCATTAAACACTATAGGCTTATTTACATACAGTACTCCAAATTTATTGAAATTTGTTATGTCTGCCCTCGTTATAAATGCGCAATTCAACGCATGTTTTCAATTGCGAAAATTCTATGAACGAATGAGGAAATAAATTGCAAGTTCGAATTGAGTGAACTTCGTTGAACTATAAGACGACATGTATGGACTTACCGGTTTGTCTCCAAGAAAATAATATTCTAAAAGTAGCAACTCATGACCAAAAGTATACGATGAAAAGACAACTGTAGTATGAGAAACTATTGTATTAGGTACAATAAAATTACAATTAGTAGTTTTTGAAATTGGTTACATAATTAACATAATCTCAGTAGCTATTTTTTTATTTTCAATGGCAAAGATGACAATTCTATGATATAAACGTCCCTGAGTCCCCATCTAAGATACAGATGATAGGTACGTGATAGCGGATGCTCTTGACGAGATTCTAAACCCACGATGGTGAGCTCCATTCAACGTCGAAGTTGCTCTTCAGTAATTGCGTAAGTCTTATATAATAAACGGCCACATTCTTTATAAAGTGGTGATAATAATAAGACTCCTTGACTAAAAATAACTAATGTAGGCGGTAATGTGGAAAATATTTTATAAGCACACTGTATGTTATTTGGTGATAGAGTGGAATGAACTTTTTCCATTGCTAGTGATAAAATATAAAATATAATTTCGTTATCAGGTGAAAAGAAAGCCTACTCATCGGGATCGTTACATACAACTGTCTGTAATGATCCCGATGAGTAGGCTTCTTTCTCACCTGATGACGAAGATAGAACCAATCTTCGAAACGTCGTGAAATATTATTCTGTATTTTATAACTAGCAATGAAAAAAGTGTTCTTTTAATGTGCAGAAATTTGATTCGAACAAATGTATATTTTCGTTGTGCAAAGGGATTTTACAAGGTAATGCACTCTGACAACGCTGTTAGGTTATTGCCTGGAGAGAGACCTAGGTACACTGAACAGCTCGCGTGTGTGTTTGTGATAGGAATGGAGGAGGCAACGAGAAATGTAAACATAACACACACAATTGCGTTTAAAGACAGCTCGGGAAATTTAATTTTTGTGTGTAACATTACCGAGTACTACTTTAAAAATTAAAGTGAGCGGGAACTATTTCTAATTGGCTGAAGGAAATGCTTGAAATACGACAAACTGAGTTTTTTTATATCATTAAGTTGATTTTTATAACGTAAAATATGCTTCTCTTATTTCTGTGTTCATCTAATATTTAATTAAAATTAAATCGAAAAGTTTAAAAATGATATTTTTAATTTGATTCGTTTAACGTAAAATTAACACATCGTATTTTCTCTTTTTCCTGTGGAGTTTTAAATGTTTTAAAATTCTGTTTTTATAACGTTAAATAAGCATAGTTATTGTTTACATCCTGTACAACATTCAACATTTAATTATTATTAAATTGTGGAATTTATTTCAAACATGAAACGATATATCATCTGTACTTTCTCTTACGATTTCAAAAATAATGTACATGGCAATGACCTCCCTATTCAAAACAAGAAACTCCTGTGCATTCCCTACTGATTACAGAGTTGCACGGTCACAGAGTTCACGTCTTTTAAAATGCACGTTTTTCTGGAAAACTACTCAAAACACAGCAAAATGGTATTTGATGGTTTTTTGTTACTCTTTACTAATACAGATGTTATACAAGGGTTAGCCCTGTTAATCCAGTCCACATCTTCACACAGACTTCAGTATCAGCTGGCATCTCGTAACATTCAGAGTCGCAGTGTGAGTGTTGTGTTGTTAGGCAGTGTTCTTGTGCATTCTTAATACTAGTATGTGTTCATATCCATTACATCTTTTTATGAGGAGAAATATTTTTATTTTTTTCTTTCTGTATTTTTCACCTCGCCTTTGACGAAATAACCATTAAGGGAGCTCATGAAACTTTTCTCTTTAGTCTCAATTTTGCATTTTCATTTTCTGCTCTACATCCAGTTCTCCGTCACAAATGTCAGTACTGAAACTGAATTATTCAGTGAATTTTCTAGTTGAATATCTCGTCTTGTTTCATAGCGTATAACTTTTTTTTTATTGTATCACGTAGACTATTCATTGAAATTTGTCTAAATTGACGTAAATGTTTTTTTCAGTACGAAATATTATAGCGTAGCTAATAAAATTATTCAGTTTATTAGTTAGTTGTATTTATTGTATATTATTTTATTTGTTATGAGACATTTCCAATTCAGCTGTAAGAAGTTCTTAAAATAGGCCAGTGTTATGTATGAGTGTTAATGATAGAGGAAGTTCTCTCCAGCCCGCAATGCGTAGTCTTGTATGTTGCATTACATGGGGACACCACTAAAGCACTTAGAATGGTCAGCGTTGTGAAGTGTTTGTCCGTTTCAGTCTAATTTGCTGTTCAACGTATGCAAGCCTCGTACTCTGAGCGACGTCGCCACGACGCTGCCCTTTTCATTCTCATTCGCTGAAATGCCTATTATTCAAACTGTCACGATAAAATGGCGTTACATTCGTCCTTCTCAGCATCATGCAACAAGATCAAATTATCTAATGTGCGATCCCGTGTATTATTTTGTTTGGAGTGAACATTAAATTCGGAGTATGTCTATTGATAGCTTGGGGTAGCTCTGGACACATCATTGTCATTTCTGTGAACACCTCTTAGCTTCTTATAACATTTTTCTTTCTGTAATTAGTAATTGCGTTTGCTATTACTGATGCCGTTGGTGCTACTCGTGCTATTATCGATACTTTTGCTATTGTTGCCGATAATATTGTTGTTCTTACTTTCGTTTTTGTCACTGTGTATTGCTTATCATACTTTTCTTTGCTGATGCTACGTGAATTAGCTGCTCTTTTCTGCTGTCGCTCCTACTGTTGTATAGGATGTTAAAAAAGTATCCAATATTTTAGGAGGTGCTAGTATGCATCAGAACAAGAAAATGTCTGATAAACATGGGTCCTACAACACATACTTTCTGCGATATGAGCACTTGTTCGTAGGAGGTACTCAATCTGATGTTCATGGCAATGCATTTTTCTGCCCTTCGGCGTAAGGAATCACGCACTCTTTGAAATTGACCTGGTTGTACTTGATAATCAAAAGTCTAGGGGATTTAGGTTTGGGGAACGAACAGGCCAAGGTGTGGGGCCTCCCCGATCAATTCAGCGGTCCTGAAATGTCAGCGCCAAGTGTTCACGCACATTGCGGAGAAAATGTGCTGGTGTGCCACCCTGCATGAGCCACATCTGTAGTCTTTGCTGACATGGCACATACTCCAGCAATGTAGGTAATACGTTAATAAGAAAGTCCTGATAATGAGTCCCAGTTAATCTCTTTGGTATCACGTATGGCCCTTAATCTATTACCAAGAACGTCTGCCCGTAAGTTCATTGAGAATCGGTGCTGATGCCTTGTTTCTTCAACTGCATGGGAATTTTCATCAGCCCACACATGCTCATTACGAAAATTCACAACACCATCACTGCTGAACCCCGCTCATCCGCAACGAAACTTTTACTTTCAGTATTCCTTGCGACGTATCAGTATTCCATCGACTACGGTATGATTATCTGGTAGTCTGCTATATTGGAGGACAGAAAACTGCATTTCCATAAATGGACGTCACATTGAGCACATCCTATGAACAAGTGTTCAGATCTCAGAAAGTATGTGTTGTAGGACCCACGTTTATTAGACATTTTTTTTTTCTTGTTTTGATGCATACTATCACCTCCTAAAATATTGGATACTTTTTTTTAACACTCTGTATACTACAGTTCATATAATATATTTACTATTGTTGCTGCTACTGCTGCTCTTGTTAATGCTCTTTTCAACGTTTTTTTTCTGTCGTTACTTGTTTATGATATTACTGCAGATGCTTTTGTTAGTGTTATTGCTACTATCGTCATCTACCCTGTCTTCAACTTCATTTTCTTTCCTAATTTATCTGCACAATAAATAAATAAATAGAAGATGTCAGAAGGTTAGAAAAGAAAAATGAAATTAAATAAAAACTTACAAAATTGTCATGCTACATATTATGAAGCTCTATTATTATTATTATTATTATTATTATTATTATTATTATTATTATTATTATTATTATTATATTTCGACCTTACTCTTAACATCTATGTTTTTACTCGAAGTCTCCAAGGAAATTCTTATTAAGTTAAACCTTGTACAGAATTGTCAGTATAGCGGAAGGGGGAAATGATAACCACTGATTTGGTTCTCCTTTCATGAGCAGATTCCTTGCTACTCTTCATGTCTATTTGTGTAATGCATTACACTTCCATTTGGAATTATTCTACATGCTTCATCATATCACTTTCATCTATACATTCGAATCATTATATGAAGTTATGATTTAAGATTTAGGCATGGTTTTGATAATAATGATTATTGAATATCGTAATTACTCTTTCCTCACGCTAAATTATCAACTCTTATCAATTTTTTGATCGACTGAATGTAGGCAACGCCTGTGAAGTTCGGGAAACAGTTTGAAATTACAAGAACCGGATACACATTGACAATTTATATAATGGACAGGTACAGACGTGGCATCTGGTGACACCTGTCTCATGACTCTATGTTGAATATTCAAGTGAGATGCACTTGGAAACAGGAGGATGTGGTGTTTTGTCATTTGTGAAAACAAACTTCCGGTACGTGAGTTCGTTGCTAGTGTCCTTATTTATAAAATGGGTAGGCTTATGTATGGCCTTTATTGTAAATTACAGTACATTATCTCTTTGTTGTTCTGCGGGTGCTGACTTTTCAAGAGTCAGTGACCCATGTGGTATTCTTTCTTGAAATGACATTAAGGTCGCTCTGTATCCCATTGTTGATATGACGTTAAATCTCGATTACTTTACAAATTTCATCTACTTTATGTGATCGAGCTGCAGTTTACCTTTTTATTTTCCTTCAGTAGCTAAGGTATTCTTCCTCTTCACTGCAAATTCTCATCTCGAGCTCGTCTAGATCTGCCTGCGGGACCAGAACTCAGTATGTTCCTGATACTGATTATTTCTTAGAAATCGTTCAGATTATCTCTTAGAAATCGCTTTTCTAAGAAACCAAATTCTTATAACTCGAGAGTACAAGTGAACATTATCTCTCTTATGTGTTTGCGCTTTTACACTATTATCAGCGCATTTCGAACTGGCAGATCAAGGTCACGTATAAACGTACAAACCACTCACAAGTCACTGAACTGAAAACTGTGAACTAAAGCCCTGGTAATCCCGGCTTTAGTTGAGAATAGTCCAGGAATGGGGTAAGCACGCGTGGCAATTGCAGTCAATTGCTTGACCTTGATCCGCCAGTTCGAAATGCGCTGAGTATAGTGTCTGTGTTTGTCAATTTATAGGAATGCATGGCTGGGAGTAAGAACGATAATGGAATTATACATTTGAGGATGCGTGTGAATGATTGTGAGAGCTCCGTTTCAAGTGATTGTAAATATGAGTGTGCGTGGTATTGTGTTCGTGTAAAAAATGAGAGCACACATGTTCATTATAAGCGCATGCGAATGAGTGTGTATGTTGAACGTCAGTGTTTGCCTAAGCACGCTCGCGCGCGCGTGTGTGTAAATCAGTGTGCATGCATGCAGGTATGGTTGTAAATGCGAGTTTGTGTGAGATTGTTCGAGTATTTCTGTACATGAGCGCGTGTGAATTGTTGAGTGTGCTACCATATACTGTATACACAAAAAAAAGACCGTTCTCCTGTAGCGTAAAGTTTGTCTTAAGTCCACTTCGGGCAGGCCTGATTCACAATACTAGGGAAAGGATGTTTATTTTGCACCTAATTTACTCCTTGAGTATATCTTCGTTAGATTATTCATATCATAACACTTGACCTATAAACAGACAGAAAAAGGAACAAACAAGCAAACAAACAAAGGAAAAACAGAGCGGAGCCGTGAATAAGAAATTTCTCCATGTGTAAACCTAAGCTCTCACGGAATCAACCGAAGTCTTCCGAAGGGACGTATGGCAGTCAGTCATTTTTTTGTCTAAGAATATCCGTAAATGTGTGTATATATATATCTCTCTAGAAATGAGTATGCAATATATAAATATATAGGTCTATGTATGTCGGTATAGGTGTAAGTGCAAATATGTGTGTGTTTGTGTGTGTGTATGTGAGATGCATGTGAATGGGTGCTAGTGTGTGAGTGTGCCTGTATGTGAAAGTGGATGTGCGATTGTCATCACACGTACATTATGTAGTGTATGAGTATGTGAATGTGTGTGTGCCTTTGTGTGATGGTAAGTAGGAAGTATTTAAGCCAGTATCTATGTGTATAAGAGTGTATGCGAATGATGGTGCGTTTATATGAGTGTGTGTTGTAATCGGTAAACATCGCGGTTTTGTGTATTTGTCTTCAAATGATTTTGTGTGTGCGTGTGTGTGTGCGTGCGTGCGTGTGTGTTTTTTTTTTTATCCTTAATATGACCAAACCGCTCTGCAAAGGTACAAGGTTATTTCGCTTCTACCCTGTAGAACCTAGACTTTCGCATCACCAAGAGTTGTCTCATTCTTTTTTTTTTTTTTTTTGCGGAACTGTACATCACCTCGGAGTAAATTGACTCATAAATATTGAATATGAACAAAATTCTATCAGTAGTTTGGCACAAATTGCTGTACGTGAAACCATTTCTCTTTTTGAAGGCTCATTCTTTCCCCTCTCGCACAGCTCACGTGCCAGATCTCGCCTCCTCATCTGTAAGTAGAAATGAGTGTAAATGTTAACATGCAAATCTAAATTGTTTGCGAGTACACCAGATATTTAACGAGAAAACTGTGGTAGTTGCTTAAGCACGAATGACTCGTGTAGTTCTGAGCGGCTAAAAATCCGCGTCCTTCATGAATTAAGTCGCATGAAAAAGGAATTAGGAACGTTTTCTTCATTATTATAGTCTTCCATCTTTTATTCCTGAAATGTACCTCTGAGAAAAAGGTTGACAGAGGTTCAGTGTAGGCGTGATTAAATGTTATAACGCTACGATTATGTACTTCGCTAAGTGTAACCGGCATTTAGTACAGTACGATGGTTGAGAGACTTGTGTTCGGTCCCACTGAAATAATATATTATTAGGACAGAGAGTATGTTATCATAAATGTACCAACTACTTCGTTGACCTCTGCTTATGTTTTTCTGTTAGTATCATACGAGTTTTTAAAAGTCAAGAAAAAAATTTTTAGTATTGTAGAGAGATTCTTTCGTGCCAAACTGAATTGACATTCACGTCCATACGTAGGACTTCTGCAGAAAGTAGGCGTTCGAATTCCTTTAAAGCTTTCTTGCAAACCCATCAGTGGAAGTAAGAAGGTTAGGCCTATATTGCGTCACAGAACTTCGAATACGTTACAGCATTTGATGAGAGACAACCTTAATAGGTTCGGACACAGGAAATCTGATTACTGCGAGCATGTGCTGTCGTCATGTGGTGGCAGTGTTGCGTAAAATTGAATGCATACCTGTGTGTCTGTGACCCTTCTTGTAATCTTTGGCCCCCACTGTATAAATTGTCTCCGGATGTGATAATGGTTGTTATTTTAACGGTTATTACACATCGCACACTTTGGCGTATGTAATTTTTGCAATTACTGTAATAACTGTTGATGGTGATTCCTCATATGAGTCTATTGAGATACTGTGTTGGTATGCTATTGTGTTTATGCCTATAATTTAACGGATAAGTTAGCGGTAGGAGTCGATAGTCCATTCATAAATCATGGTAATTTAAATATTTATTAGATTGCTTGCTCTTAGCAAGATCGGGTTCAAGGCTTTCTTTTTTTAGCTCTAATAAAAAAACTGAATATACGTACAAGTACCATTCGGAAATAAACCACCGTCTACATTTAACAATTTAAATTACTCTTACTCCACATATGTCTTGAATCACTCGTATTGAACGCATCACCACCACCACCAATAACAACATAAAACCACCACAATGCAACCGTTATCATTACCATCACCAGTGAAACTGCAAACATAATTAGAATCACCACGACTGAAACCATTAATATCATCAACAATTTCTACTGCAACCATCGATATAATCTCAACCGTTTTCACTGCATTCATATCACAACTACTACCACTACAAGCATCAACATATTCACAACCAAACTAATATAACTGTAAAGGCTGGTTCACAATAAACCGGCAACGGAAACGAGAACGGAAATATTATTAAAATAAATGTAATTAAATGTGAGCATTCACAATAGTTAATTGTAAATGCTCACATTTAAATACACTTAGTTTAACATTATTTCCGTTCTCGTTCTCGTCGTTTCCGTTCCCGGTTTATTGTGAACCAGCCTTAATCGTCATTAATAGTACCATAACCTTCTACATAAACACGAATACGAGAGTTGGGCTTAAGTCATGGCATTTTTTTTGTGAGTGGAATGCGGACGCTGCTCGAAATTTTGAAATATGCAAATGAAAGGGCAGGTTAGTAGTACAGTAGTGTAGGACAGCCACAAACGACACAGTATCATGCTACTTGGAAGGGCAGGATATGTATATGTGCTACTTCAAAGGGCAGTAGGTCTATCTGTACATTTCGAACTGGCGGCTCAAGGTCAAGCAATGGACTGCGTTTGTCACGTGTGCTTACCCCAATCCTGGACCATTCTCAACTAAAGTTAGCTGGGACAGACGTAATTATCAATGCTTCAGTTCAGTGACTCATGCGTGGTTTGTTTTTTTGTACGTGACCTTGATCCGCCAGTTCGGAATGCACAGATAATAGGGGACTAGGATAGGGTAGGGTAGCGATCAAACAGCCATAAACGACATCATACTACTCGTGCTTATTACGGTAGTTAAGATAATTACAGTACACATGCCCACCCTAAAAACCCATCGAATCACATTCATTCTGCACGGCGGTCGACTAAACTGCATTACGTATTAGCCTACACGTAACATCGCTGTCTGTGCCATAACCGTATCACACTGTCATTCCCGTAGCCTAGTGATGTGACCACATAAGCTTACTCGTACTGTAGATATACACAGGGCGGTCGACTCCCAACTGAATTCACATTGCACTCTGTGCGATAACCATACATCATACGACCATCTAGTGATACGACCACATATTATGATGCCATACGGCATACGACATTCGATATCTCACGATCCCGTCGCTTAACTTAAAAAAAATAATTGCCATGGCTTATGCCCCCAACTTTTATATTACCACACAGTCAACACCACCATCATAACTACCATCGAAGTTATATCTATACTTGTTTCTGGGAAAAGATCCTTGCCCAATACAGCTGAGATTAGGTAGCACTTTTGGGATCATAGAACATAAAATATGAATAGGCCTATGCATGTCTAATTATTATAAAAGGATATGATTCTCTTAAAAAATGTGCAGCTGCGCAAGTGGCACGGCGGATGTGGTACTGATAATTCACAATAATTAATCACATCATCTCCTGAAAACTGCGTACTGCATTCCTGCCGTGATTGTTTTTATAATAATGACAGCTTCACTGTACTGAACAAAAGGGAACTTTCCAAGCCACTTCTAATTGCATTTAGGCTACTCGGTACATAAACCGCAGTGATATGAGACTTGATCGGGACAGAAGAATTGGTCTCCAATCTTTTGCGTTCATTTGTCATAATCCATGACATGATATTCTGCCATCTCACACAAATCAATATAAATTAAACTGTATAAAAGTAAAAAAAATATAAGTATAACGAGAAACAATGTAGGATAAATACAGATGACGTACACAAATTACATGCATACGTACATAAATGTTAAATTATTTTTGACAACAAATTCGAATTAATAAATAAAATGCTGCAGAAGGAAATTAAATAGAAATTGCGTAGGATCGTGTACCAGAAAATTATAGAATAATGTTTCACAAGTAAATATGAGAGTAACTAATACAAACCAGAAAAAAATGTTCCACAAAAACTTTTAATACGAGTATGTTTGTGTTTTCTTACTCTATATTTATTAGACAGAAGTGACGTTTATGTTATTCGGCTCCGTAACAGTAGTAGTATTAGTAGGCTAATGTACCTAATTGCATCTTGCATAGAGTTTTCTATTTGTGAAAATGAGGTGATGTACTTTTTAAATGTTGCTGTTTTATAGAGTTACGACGACTGCATCAACACATATGGCACATTGGCATTAGTCGGAGTAAGGTTGATGCTGAGATTGGCTGCATATTTAGAGAAGAATAAAAGGCTCCACTTTTAGTACGGGTTGCCACATCACAATCTGTGCATGACTTTGGATATAGTGCAGAACACCATGAATAGTGAATCACTATAAGAAGTTTCCCTGAAGTGACTGAATTGTCATACCAGCGAATAGGGATTATATAGAATGGACACTGAGCGAATTTTCCTGTTTTGGTTCTCTGTGCGCCGGCGTTTAGTTCCACTTTCAAGCGCTAGAGGTTAGTGTAATCGAGCACATGCTAAGATGATAATTGAGTATACAGTTGAGACACAGGATCCAAATCTTGCCTACCTTATAGCATAATCCAGTAACGCTTTGCTTCAAATGAATTCAAGTTGACAGCTTTTCCCTACTTCTCAGTGACAAACTAGTTGTAATAATAATTTGTTTATGTTTTATATATAATATATTATAAAATAATACGTTATAAAATTATGTATCAAATTCGTTTAATATTTGTATACAATATAATATAGGTATATGGTTTTACTTCTTATAGGAGTTTTGTTTTTCCATTTTCAGCGTTATCAAATCATTACATATTTTAGTTGCTGATGGAGTCAAAGTCTCAACTCTCATTATAAAGGAACTCTAGAGTCTAGTCATTACAGTTAAAGACGGATTTATTATTTCATCGGTCCAATTTGTTTTATTTCAGTACATAATGTACCTAGATGTATTAATTGTATATGTTATATTTCCGCTGTGTCGACTGCTAGCTGGTGTGATGTCAGTGCCAACTCCTGGGAGAAAGCAGAATCTCACGCTCAAACTGGTTTTAAGGTCGTAGAAATCAGTCCTGCGACATTAAAGGTACCGACGCAAGGTGTCCATACTGTGTAATAATTATCTCTACGCTGGTCATACCTTCAGCCTGTCACGTAGGCAGTTCGGATTCGATTCATTCCAAAATTCATAGTGACACTTGTAGCGGACAAGGTCGCAGTTGGGAGTTTTTCTCGGGGTTCTCCCGTTTCTCCATATTAGGCATCTACATCATTTCACCAAACATTTCTCCATTTCGTCATTCCATAGCATTCCTCGAACGCCATCTGGTGACACCTAAAGACGAGGGCTAGCGCAGTAGATCGTAAAAGGCCTCAATACTGGGTCACAGTGCCCCCTCCCGAAAAATTCTAATACCAATTAACTGCGTCGAATACTTTGCATTACACCACAAACTTCCACAAGACTCTTATTTGCAGTTGTTTGAAATGTAAATGAACCAATTACGGCATCAGTAGTAACGTTCTGTTAATAACAAGTAACGTATTTGCTAATTATAGAAAAAAAAAAGTGTTTTATTTTGTGGAACAGAAGAACACATTTGCGCACTTATAAAAATGTCTTTATAACTTGTAAATGGTTATAATTTTGGGGAATATGCACAAGATTGCAGTAATATGACGTTTGAATTGACGATGATGATTGAAATATAGTTAAGAAAGATTAGAATATCTGCTAAGATGAATGTGTTCAACTACGAACTTGACTAGAACAGTAAGTAATTAGCTCCTACGTTAGTCTTATATTTAGTGTTTACGTCACCGCATGTTGTGGCATAAATTGTGCTTTTATCACCAGTTGCGCTACGTTATTGGCACTGGAAGAATTTTGTAGTCTTATTAAAACTTCTGAAGCATAAATATCTGTAGAAGTGTAGGAATGCCTTACCGCTTACGTAACAATCTTATTTTAGTGTCAAGGTGAAGACTTCTGTCCGTGTCGTAAATACTTGTATATTGTTTTCATTATTTCTTTAGAATAGTTCACATTAGCTGGCTCTAGTCGTATTTGTAAGTAAATATTTTTATTTTTTACGAATTCGAATGAAATACATGTTTTTGTAAGTAAATAACATACGTAAATTACTTTATAGTTTTAATTTAATTAATTTATTATTGTTCTATTCATAAAATAGTCTTATAAAATATCACGCAATGATTTAATTTCTTCTGCATAAATTTACTCTCGCTTCACGCTCGTGTATTTATCGACAAAATTAATGATATTGTGATAAAAAGACGTATGATAATCGATTTCTTTGGAGAAATCATCTCTCTATACAAAAATCATGAAGAAAACCGACCGTTTTGTTTTGAACTAAATATTTTGTTTCGTTGGTCTCAAATAGGTTTAAAGACTCCTTTAATTTTTTACTAAAATTATATTTAATGTGTATCATTCCTGGCTAAATTGACTCCTAAGCTATTAATACTCGTATAAATAAAATTTTTTTCAATAGTTGAAGTGATACAGATGGACATCGTGCCTAAAACCATTTTTCCAGCAAAAATGAATGTTGGAAATATATATATCCGCGAAAGACTTGAAATCTTTGTTTTGCATTATCATAATATTTGTATCACTATACTTAGAATGCAGAAGATAAGCTTGCGAATTCCAAATGAGGCAGTAAAGCAAGTGGACAGCTTCAAATATTTGGGGTGTACTATAAGCAGTAACATGAGCTGCTGTCGAAAAGTCAAAAGGAGGATAGCAATGGCCAAGGAAGTTTTAATATAAAAAGGAGCACCTTCTGCGGACCTCTAGAAAAATAACTAAGGAAGAGACTAGTGAAGTGCTTTGTGTGGAGTGTGGCTTGCATGGGACAGAAACATGGACATTACGACGAAGTGAAGAGAACAGAATGGAAGCATTTGAAATGTGAATATGGAGAAGAATGGAGCGTGTGAAATGGACAGAATAAGAAACGTAGCTGGAAAGAGTGGGTGAAGAAAGAATGATGCTGAATCTGATCAGGAAGAGGAAAAGGAATTGGTTGGGTCATTGGCTAAGAAGAAACTGCCTACTGAAGGATGCACTGGAAGGAATGGTGAATGGCAGAAGAGTTCGGGTAGAAGAAGAAATCAGATGATAGACGACATTAAGATATATGGATCATATGAGGAGGTAAAGAGGAAGGCAGAAAATAGGAAAGACTGGAGAAAACTGAGCTTGCAGTGAAAGATCTGCCCTTGGGCAGAACACTAAATGAATGAATGAATGAATGAATACTTGGAATAGGAATGTGAAAGGCATAGGAAATTATCTGAAATTTTGAAAAACATATCTGAACGTCAGATTGCATAAAGTATGTTGGATAAAAATCCAGTAATGAATATATTTGATAAAAGTCAAGTAATTAAATATTATATCTTACAACGTAAATTCAACGTGTACATAATATCTCATAAAAATTTGTCTATTTCAAATTAACTTTCCATTTGAAAGAAACATACATAAATATTTCGTAAAACATCGATTGAAATGGGTATTGGGTTTAGTAATTTTATCACTGTAAAGCGACATGCATAGGTTGAATAACGACAAAAAAAGTCATAAATAAGTCCACTATTACTGGGTTTTCAACCCGTGGCAAAATAAAGGGGGCAAGATGTGAATTTAAAATCTGTTTCACGTTCTTGAATGAGTAGCAGTATATGCCGACATGTGTAATGTATGGTTATATGCATGGAGAATGGTTTCAATTAGGCCGACACAAATGAAAAGAGTTAATGACTTAGTTGTCAAGTGCACAACATTGGAAGCCAGACTCCAACTAGAGTAGTCTTCACAGATGGTCTCTTGGAAAATGCTTGGTTGGAGCTAATGATTGTGTGGATCTTGTTTGATGTTTTGATAACTTTCAACCTCTGGAATAGTTGTCTGTACCGCTAATTCAAGGTACTGAAAAAATTACCACCAATTCTATTGCTAAATTGCCTGGTATGTTAAAAAGACAGCATGAAGACTTATGCTTCATGACAAGGAGTGACATTATGGATATGTCAAGGGTACTGAAACTTTTTGTACGAGACGAGTTAGGTCTCATTAAAAAGACATTAAAGACATTTCAAATGCAGAACTGAACGTGCATTAGAGGTAGCAAGTTTTATAGCTACCACAGGGGAGCAATTAGATGCACTTACTGCAATAAGGAAGTATTCTTCTTTTACATGTTTTACTGTATTTATACAGTGTAGGCCTATAGTTTGATGGTGTCCTGTGTTGTAGTTTGACATGCAACGTTACGTTATTGCATATATGTTTTTCACGAAAGGACATTATTTTATTATTAAATAAAAGCTTCACAATAATCCAATACAAGATATAAATATATGTTGAATCACTTCATTAATTTAAGTTGTTTTAATAATCACCTAATCATCACTCGTTTCATCGAAACTTGCTTGTTCTTACGCATAGCACGTCACTAATATTGGTATGTGGATGTGTATGTGTGGGGAGGGAGGGTATTATAGAGAGTAGATGAACGAATATCGGTCGGCATGTAGACCGCACAGGCCGGTCCATTAAGCTTACACGAGCAGAATGCCATCTAGGAGGACCCCGACCGGCATGTTCATCCCATGGATACTAGGGAGGGACGCCTTATACGTCCTACATTCCTCACTCAGCAGGTACCGCCCATCGAGCGTCTCGTTTCGGCTATAGGTATAGTTGTAAATATTACATGCAGCAGCAGAAACTGTATGATCATTTCTACTCGGCATCACCGAAACTCGTAAACATTACCCTGAAACCATTATGTTTTAATTAAATGATGTGATATGAAATGGAGATAAGAGTAGAATGAAATGAATTTTGCTGGAATGAAATATCCCATATTGAGAGGAATGGAAAAATCCAGAAAAAATTATAATAGTTCGATTTTATCTATTTTGGTAAGACTCGAAGTCGACGTCGGGGGTCGAACTCGAGTTTGCGGAATGATAAACCCGTGCTCTAGCACTGAGCTACTGAAAGGTGTATGACTATGAGTATTGTTAGTAATAATGAGGTATTTTAATTCTAAATCTTCTCAGTAGTATGTGAACTGTTTTCTACACTGGATCTTATAAGCAGCCACAAGAAGAAAAGTCGCACGGGGTTGAAGTCTGTGGAATGAAGTTGTCAAGACCATCCATTTGGAAAACTAGTTGGCTGGCAATAAGAAATAACGTCATTGAAATGAAGGAAATATCCAACACTCCGTATGTTCGCTGGTTTTATTTGTTGATAGTTCCGCTGAGATATTAATAAGCCATGTTCGTAAACAAGATGTTCTTACGGTACTCAGATTCGCTTCTGCACCAAAAAATGGAGAGAACATTTACAAACAAAAATCGTAGTCGGCTTTCGTTGGAATTCTGGATCAGATATTGATACATTTGGAACTTGCATAGAAACATTTTCAAATCTGTTCGGAGTATTTTGTGAGTTGATTCAGCACATGTTCAGAGAACTGGCGTGAGACGTGAAACTGATTTTCTTCTTTTACGTTTCTCTAGGTTGCATCTGTCACTCGACTGACATTTTCATTTCGTACATTATTTTCTCTGACATGTAGGCCTACTGTATCTTTCTGATTTCTAACTGATCATGTTGCTTCCAACTTCAACATCAAATTCGATGTAGAATTTTTCACGGCAAATACATAAAAGATAAAGGCATCCCCTTTATACGCCATGAAGGTGGTTGAGGGGCATGGAGGTAGAGTTCATGCTTTCATGACTTCGGCACTGAAATGAGATAGTGTGGTCGGCACCACGCTCCTACTGTCCTTTACTCCTGGCTAAGACATGGTAAAATATTTGGAGCTAAGAGGGATGAAGTTAGAGGAGAATGGAGAAAGTTACACAACCAGGACTGCACGCATTGTATTCTTCACCTGACATAATTAGGAACATTAAATCCAGGCGTTTGAGATGGGCAGGGCATGTAGCACTTATGGACGAATCGAGAAATGCATATAGAGTGTTACTTGGGAGGCCGGAGGGGAAAATACCTTTGGGGAGGCCGAGACGTAGATGAGAGGATATTAAAATGAATTTGAGGGAGATGGGATATGATGATAGAGACTGGATTAATCTTACACAGGATAGGGACCGATCGCGCTTATGAGGGCGGCAATGAACTTGCGGGTTCCTGAAAAGCCATTTGTAAGTGAATAAGTAAATGATTTAGTTCAGTTTACGTTTGGTTTAGTTTGTAGATGGTACAGCATTATCCGAATTGTTCCGTGTTGAAAACCCAACTTAAAATTCCTGCGGGTCTGTAGTTGTCAGAGACTGTGTCGGGGACAGGTTTTTGTGTTATAGTTTTATTTTTCCTGACGATATTCCACCAATTTCTGCATCGATAATAATCATAAATAGCCTCGTTCATTGTAAATCCACTTCCCATGATGCACCAAGGCCAATGACGAAGGCAGCCAAGTGATTTACAGTTTCGTCACAGATTTATTAGTGAGAGATGTTTGTGATCATTGGCAAAGGAGCAGATTGCCAGCCTAGTTAGAAGAAAGTATGGCTCACTTTTCAGGTAATTTGGTTTATAAATAATTAGGATCTCAAAGGTAGCTATCCTGACTTGGGTTCTTCGTGTTTTCCCAAGTCTCTTTATTCAAGTGCTGGGACATTAGCAATTTAAGTGATCACAAAATTATGAGAATTTGTTAGGTTTTAAAAATCAGTGAACTGAGGTTTAGGACCTAAAATGTTCTAAATGACGCTTATAACACCTTTTCCTCATTTTTAACCGAAGAAAATAACTATTAAGTAATTGACTTGGATCCTGTACTCATTAGCAAAATCGGCCCATCTAATTTTTAATGTCATTCAGAAAATATTAACGAAATATGAGAAAAAGGGTTCTTTTTTAACGAAATGCATGGACCTTACTAATTTAAATGGTCACGACTCGACTTGTTTCGAATCCTAATTTATCCTTGACTACCATTTCTTATTTGTCGTCCTGTCATCTACCGCTATAGAGTGCCACCTACTCATGGGAGTATTGCAATTGCCAAAACGTATCCATTGTAGACATGACGGGTGAACCACGTCAATGTGGAGAAAGTCAGGAACAAAGTTGAAGTATGTAGGTATTCGGTTTAGTTTATAATTGGGTTAGTTTTTATATACAGAGTCGTACTGAAAATCATGAGCAACACATTCCTATAATTTCAGTTTCAACAATGTAACAGAAACGATATGATCATAATCTACAGTCTTTACACTATGTATTGACATATTATGACGTTATTAACTTCTATCATGTGACCACAGGCAATGTTTGCAAAATGGTTGATAACGTGCTGTCATTAAATTCTTTGTTAAAGAAGAAAAATCTGCTGCTGAAATTCACCTCAGACTTCAGCGTGCATACGGAGATGTGTGCATGGGCGCCAGCAGTGTTAGGAGATAGGTGAAACATTACGAAGATGGGAATACGAGCATCCGAGATGAACCTCGAACTGCCTCCATGGAACGCAATAAGGAAAGAGTTGATGAGTTCTGGGATGCATTTTGGTTGAATTTATTAAACCTGGACAGACCATAAATGCTGTCCGGTATATTCAGACAGTTTTGAAACACCGTCGTGCATTGCGCGAAAAACGTCCTGAAAAGAAGATTATCCTGCAACACGATGACGCATGGCCTCACACTGATCGTGTCATAACATTTGAGTGGGAAGCTCTTCCGCAATTTCCCTACAGTCCCGACTTCGCACTTCCGACTACCATCTTTTCGGTTCTGTAAAGGAGCAGCTGCGAGGCCAACGCTACGAGACGTTGGAGGACATCCGGAAAGCAGTGCGTCAGGTCTTCAGGTAGATGAAACTGAATTCTATAGCGAGGGAATTTTCAAACTTACAGAACGGCAGGAAAAATGTGTGCAAAGAAATGGAGACTATGTTGAAAAGTGACAGAAAAGTCTGTAAAATTGGTAAAATCATGCTCAAATAAAAAAGAAACAAATCAGTGCTATATCATGGGTACACCGACACGTAGAATACGTCACCCAGTTTCGAGAATAAAACTGCAGTTATACTGGTTTGAACATTTTATTTTTGTTTCGGTTTTCAAATGGAGAATACGGATCTGTGAGATAAATAATTAAGGGCATGCAGTATATTTTCTCTTCATATGAAGCGAAATATTAGTCCGCTCATAACTAATTTTTCTGTATGGCTCACTCAAATTATATCGTACGTGCCTATTATCGCTTTAATATTGCAAAACTCCTAATTACAAATCATATATGAGTGGTCGCACAGGTCTGTAGCAATCAGGCTGCATTTCTTTAGGTTACTCCCACTTTTTACAATGTTTATTTATATTAAAACACTGAAATGAATGCCTCTTAATATTTTTATTGTATTAGGTCCGACGATACAAATTAAGTGTGACTCAGAGTTTTATCAACAGTAATCTCACTAGACGTTTTGATTTATCGAGAGAAAATCAAAACTCGAGTGGGATTTAATTGATTATTACACGATTAGAAGGAAGTATATAAAGATTAGAAGTAACGAAGTACTCCAATACAATAAAATATTGATTGACTTACGAAAATACAACTGTCTTCAAATGTATTATTGTACCATCTCAACATTACAAATATTACGCTAGATGCATGCTAGATGGCAGTAGTGAGCAACGCCTTCTCGTCGAGAAGTTCTCGATCTATTATACACGATGGCAATGTTACTAGTCAAGAAGACTTTGTTGATTCAGTTTCATTTTTATTAAAATGCAACATTCCACTTCAATTATCCGAATCCCAGCAATCAACGTCACTTGACAGATGATTTTCAATAAATCTTAATATTAAACAATCTCTGATACGTGACTATCCATAATATCATATAGCAGAAGCTATAACATAACCTAACTAATATACACAAGTGTTAGAAAAGTTTTAATTAACGACGATGACAAAAAAAATAAACATGAATAGTTTTAAAAGGAATAATTATTGAATGTACAATTTTCAAATTTGAATGTGGTTGGTGGTTCAATTGATGTTATATTGGACGTGTGCGTAATAGAAGTGGAATTCGTTGATTTAGGCCTACATGGTGTATTCAACTTATTCAGGATTTCCGAATGGTGCTCTTCATATATTTGTAAATCGGATTTCAGAAGATGCATAGGTATGATCAGTGATTTTTATTAATTCTTGTTCTTGAATGCCAATGCGAGTCATATTTGAAACTGCTGTGCATCGACTGGAGTAGTTTGTAATTATATATATATATATATATTTGACGTCCAGATCAGCGCAGTTTCAAATGTTGGCGAACAAAGAAACAAATGCTAGGGACGCGATAAAATTAAACAAATGCTAGGGACGCGATAAAATTGTGCGATAAGCAGCCATGATTGGTTGAAATACGTCCTTTCGTACCGTTTTATTGGTCAAAAGTAGTATGACGTAGTAAGAGTGTAATAGTCAGAGTAATATCATTTTCAACTGAATTGGATAGTTCACTTTCTTAATTTCCCAACGTACTTTTCATGAATAACTTAGGCTATCTGCACGTATTTCTATTCGTCATAGATTTTTCACAGTCTTCTTAAGTATAAAATACGCTTTACGAGGTCTTTCTGTACCTATAAAAAGGAAGCTTTATCATTTAGTCTTGTAAGGAAGCTGCAGGAAGTTTGAAGAGGAAAACTAATATTTGTACTGAACGCTAAGGTAAATACGATAGTCTATAGCCCTTTCCTGGCAGACGGGAAGAAGAATCGTGTGTTCGATTAGAACCTCAGTCCACAATTTCACAACGCACCTTTTTCTGTGAAGACGTGATTAAATTTTTCTTCATTCTCAAAGCCAGCAGCGTCATCGACGTTTTAACAGGGTTAGTAACGCCCTGTTTCCTTTAGAACGGCCTCGTAACCAACATTTTTATAAAGATGTACTGCGCATATTCCTCGTAGGAATGGAAGGAATTTCTAATAACTGCTCCAGTGGAGAATCTATCAGAAATTAGGACAAGGCCGAATAAATATTAAATATAAAATAGCTCTGTTCTTTCTTTGAAGTTATGCTGTAATCCTGGATGAAACTGATTAAAGATATATTCCGCTTTTTATTAATTTTTTTCTTCTGTAACAGGGATCATATCAGATTCGCCACATGTGTGCGTGTGTGTACCCGTAACGTTTGAAAGAGTGCAACTATCATAATTTCAGTACACTCTCCAGGAAAATGATTTTAATTGAAGAACACACACCGAGTGTATTTATTATTGCATATACATAATAAATGCAACATAATTGAAGTTTTTCAGCTTAAGAATTTGTTTGACAGAATTAAGCGTAATATTTTAAACGTTCCTGTAAAACATTATTATTATTATTATTATTATTATTATTATTATTATTATTATTATTATTATTAGTGCTGCTGCTTCTTACGCTGTTTTGATGGGGCTGTCACAATGTTATTAACTGAACGCCACTTTAAGAAAGATCTAGAAGAAGAACTTTTTACTGGAAAATTCTTTTCTGGACTCGAAAGGTATATATACTGGAGAAACATTTATCTTATCAAGTATTAGTGTCAAAAATTATATAGAACATTCCGTGCAAATTTTACTGTATATTATAGTTATAGCATTTCATTGTTCACCTCCAAAGTCTGGAGGAAATCATTATAACTTTCGATCACAGAAAGAAAATGGTTCTTGACCATTACAAGTCATTAAATAAAGGAAATGGGTTTAAATAAGCATAAATCAAGACAATTACATTGTTAATAAAATCATATTGAACGTTCTAATTAAAACAAATGGTCCATTTATAGCGATCAATGGTAACAGCGTTTCCGACCACAAATCTAACATAAGTGGGTCCAATTGGGAAGTGAAGATTCGTCAGTTCCGTATGGACTGAGTGTATACCCCTTGTCTTGTACAGTACATTCATCCAGTACGGGACTTAAGGCAACAAGAATAATAATATTAATAATCACTGTTGTGATTTTGAACCAAAGTTAGACATTCAGAAGTAGAGGAAGTCTCTGATTATGTGATGTACATGAGGCAAGGCCATAGTTTGATGTTTGATAGCAAAGACAAAACAAAGAACCCCACCACAATCGAATCTAGACCCGCTATTTGCTATTTTATAGTCGGATGCGATGTTACTTTAATGATAGAGGTGTACTAAATGCTAGTGATAGTGGTAGTGGTAGTAGTAAGCCGATAATGTATGAAGAGTTATAGAATATCAAACATTATATTCTAATAATTGTGGCAGTCAGTGTGTTTTATGTGTGCTACAGCACTGCACTATAAATTCCTTCTCATGGCAATGTCATAATAATTAGACTAGATTACATAGTCTTCGTCATAACATCTTGCTTACAAACAGTTCTTGAATCGGCAATTATAACTTGTCTCGTAATAAACCGGCTAAACGACTGCTGCTGGACAGCTGCCACTAAAGGGTACTTGGTATAAGTCTTTCAAAATCTTAATAAAGTCGTCCAAATCAATAGCTGTAGCGATATAGCAAACTTCTCCGCCGAGCTTCCATTAGGTGTTAAAAACTCTACAGACTTGGACGCATTATTAGACTAAAACGTTTTTCTTGGAAACATAATTCATCATATCGGCTATCAGTATAATTCACAGAGTCTCTATTGTTGTAAATATGATTGTTTACATCTACTGGTATATTTTTCCAAGGGTTAAGTATATTAATTTTTTCTGGCTATGTTGGTACTACTGGTGTTTTATTGTATACTGCAGAAGATATTTTCCCATGGCCTGCAAGAAGACCGGACATGAACGAAATTGAAAATCTATGATCTATACTGAAGAAGAAAGTGAACAAAAAGAGGCTTACAACAAAACATGGACTCATTTAAGCACTGTCTGACATCTGGCTAAATGATGCTGATATTCAAAGAAAGTGTCAAACTTTGGTTTTCAGCATCCCTGACAAAATCAACGTGTTAATAAAGAATAAGAGAATGTTCACAAAATATTAGTAACCTCAAGACTCAATTTTCTGTTCATTATAGCTGTGCAAAATACATTTTTGTTCATTATTTCTACCGATAAATACAGCTTCGTTGCACATATAATTAATTTAGTCTAATAATTTGTCCGTGTCTGTAATTATTATTATTATTTGAGGGAGAGAATATTTTGTAACGAAGTTGTTAAACTTTTTTTTTTATCTAGTCTGGATGCATTCTGTTCTCGGCATTGACTGAAATACTGTATTTGCTTTTGGCGGCAACATCGGAGGATGAGGGTTTTCTGGCATTGTCCCGTTTCCTAATTACACGAATTTCATTCTACCAGCAGTCTCGATTTCACCTTACTCATCTCCTCATAGCTTGACTTTTTCGTGGGACGGATTCCTTCCTGCTCTTGGGCTTTTATTGAACCATTGTGCACGTCACATATGCGATGATTGTCCAAGTTCGACAGGTGGTCTTTGTGATTTCGATGCTGCCTCAGCCCTGACAGCCTGGTCTCATCTCCAGACGAGTACCTAGTAAGTCCCAAGACCCGGAGATTCTATATCAGCATCGGAAACCCGTACTATTCCCTAAATTTCACCCCACCTTATTTGTAACTACTGCAGATAACAATATTAAATAAGGGGGAACGTGGAGAATGTTGGTGGAATTATAGAGTGAAATGGCAGTACCACTGGAATACGTCTGGTTTGTCCACTACAAATTCCATCACGATTAGGTCGGGGAACGAACCCGATCCGTCTGGGTGAAAGACCAGCGCGCTAGCTCTTGAGCCACAGAAGCGGCACTCTTCTCATTTCACGTTATAGTGTACAGACCGATTATTTAGTCCTGACAGCTCATCGACGCGAAAGAGGGGAAGTAATAGGAGTAATGGGGAGAGTTCCGGAGTAGAGATAAGGGCGAGAGGTCGGTAAAGGAATGCAGTACAGCTTAAAGGCCCATTCACAATGAAAATTAAACATAATCGTAACATAAACACAGACGTTTGCGGCCAGATTATCAAATGGGATCATTCACAGTGATTCACATAAACACTGACATTAACATTGCCGTTAGACGTTAACATGAAAGTTTGCGAACTCCAAACTTTCATGCTTATGCTTACGTGATTTGCAAACGGTACACGATCGTGGAGCGCTGAAGTATACGAGAGAATATGAGGAAATGGTGTCGTTATGTTTCTATGGTTACCAAGTATCTTTGCGATTATGTATATGTCTCCATCATGAATGATGTGATTTTACCGCAAAGTTTACATTCTTAAGTTAATGCTTACGTTATGTTTAATTTTCATTGCGAATGGGCCTTAACTGTACCGGAAACACAACGCTATACCGCATGCGTGACATCCGATCGCTCTGACTGCAGGCGACAGACTAACCTGAACATCCCTTGGCGTAACTTAATGGACTCGCCTGACTCAGGCGCACATTGCCGGCGACTGTCAGGACTAAATAACCGTCCTTTATGAGCTTAGGTGATGCGGATGGAGATGGCCAGTTAGATTACTGTGAAACGATTGTAATTATGAACCGGTAATTTACCATCATTGAACGAAACACGCTGGGACACTGGAGACGATGACGCTCTATGGCCAGACTCGCTAGATGGTTATGGAGCTAGGCAGAGAACGCCTACTTGATGAGACCAGCTAGTATTGTAGCCTGGTCTGTGATATCTGGTGACCGTTAGAGAACGAACTCATTTCCGCGATATTTCCGAAGCTTAAAATCCACTCACCTCAATCCAACCTTCTAGAGCAGGGCTGGGCACCAAGAGCGAATTCTACTCTCTCTCGGGGAGCCAAATGACTTCTCTTCAACCCCTTTCTTCCCCGCCGAACACCGCGCAGCGTTGATGCCATGATGGATGAATATTAAGCGTCCCCGTTTAGAGTTTGGATTCGTCCCCGATGCCCAGTCTTGTTCTAAAGTTTCATGAGTAATGGGTCTAGAAGGACTTTGATTTGTCCCTTTGACCCTCCCCCCCCCCCACACACACACACACTAATATTGTAGCTTTTTTTCATTGAGTAATGTTATATGATGAGGGTGCATAAATTGCGAAGCTATATAGTGTTGGTGGAATTGGCGATGTCTATATGAGATTGAGGATTCAGCATGGTTATTACCTGACGTTCGTCTTATACTTGGGGAAAACCTAGAATAAGAAATACAACCCGGTAATAAGCCCAAGGAAAATTCGAAGACTCCTCATCGCAACCTTGGATCAGGAAATCAGCTTGACACCTTTGAGCTGCGCCTGTGGCAACAGTATTTGTATAACATTTGTCTTTATGGCTCATTTCAATGGCTTGCATGTGGCTGAAATGGGAATTTATTACAATTTGTGACATGATTTAAAACTGTATTTGTGTTGTTTTCGTAGTATTTCTTTTAAATAATCTGTTTTCTCCTTTATCTGTTTTCGTACCAGCGCATGTGTTGGTATAAATTTAATTTTGACACGGCCTTTAAAAGAATACCGCTCACTACTGTATCTTATATACATTATTACGTACACAAACAGTCTACAAGACCGTTTACGGTATGTTCATGTCTGAAAGTAAACTGTCTGGAATATATACAAGCATTGTGTGACATAAAATTTACTGCAGTTACTTTCATATTGTCGACCGCTACAAGGGTCAGAGTGCAACTAGTTTACCCTTTGTGGATTACCCTTACACATTATTACATTTGAGGCGGAAGAATCTAGTGACTATAGTTCTTCGTATTCAGAATGTTCAACTATCCATAACCGACGGAGAGACTTACAATAGGAGAAATCTTGCTCACGTGTTATGCATTAAATCACGATCAAGACTAAGCTTTCAACGTTTTCAAACAGTTTTTTTATAATCACGTTTGCCAGATCGTAAGTATTATTAGGACCGGGAAGTTCATTCCCTAAGAACCTAATAAGTATGGCTTTAAAAACCTTAAAATATGCAAATAAATATGCACTAATAAAATTCTATAAATTCTCATATGTCATTAATAAATAAGAATAATAATTAGGGGGCCGATTTCTGTGACCTAAAAATAGGATATATATATATATATATATATATATATATATATATATGCCTGCATTTATAATCTAAAAACATAAAAATAGGCCTATGACTAACAAAATTCGAAATATGTCTTTATCAGTAACACACGTATGTTAGATTTTTTTAATTCTCGGCATTATCCAATGATTAAAATACAATGTCTAACCAGTTTGATGTTATATTTAAGCAAATTACTTCAAATGTCCTCTGTCTTTAGAATAGCATGTTGGAAAGATACTGAGGAAACAAGGAGTGACCGAGAGGGAGGAGGAAGTTACGAACACTTGAAAATTGTAAGGAAACCCTATTTTGTTGTATACAGCATGTTTTCGCTCACAGGGCCAAACAGTAGAAGCCTACCTGCTACTTGAAACCTCACATTCCACAGTTTTTTAATAGGTTATTTTACGACACTGTATCATCATCTTAGGTTATTTAACGTCTGAATGAGATGAAGATGATATTGTCGGTGAAATGAGTCCGAAGTCCAGCACTGAAATTGGGTTGAGGGAAGACCCCAGAAAGAACCTCAAGCATGTAACTTGCTCCGACCAGGATTCGAACCCGGGCCACACATTCCACAGTCAATGCATACTTGCTTTTCATTGCATTTCTGCGAAAATGTAATATTTTAGAGCTATTCTGAAAAACTTTAATAGTATTCCTTTTCTTCGAAAATACAGGTATTTTAGAGCTATTCTGAAAGACTTTCATAGTATTACATTTTACCACTGCTCGTTATGGTTTGAATGACTATGCATTAAATATGAGAAATGCCCACAACATAACATTATGACGCGAATTTTTACTAAATATGCTGTAAAACTTTAAAAAAATGCCTAAATTACATACTGCTATCCCCAAAATATAACGTTAATATGCAGTCTCGTACTAAATATGCTACAAAATTGAAAACTGTCCAAATATGCATTTTATGCCAAATAAAAACCCTTCCATTTTGTTCAGAATGCTTGGAATCAAGTTTCAATCGGTCTGAAGACCGAAACAATCTCATAGTAAAAATATGACCTTTCATAGAAATCCGCCCCTTAATAATAATAATAATAATAATAATAATAATAATAATAATCAATAAATGCAATAATACATACAGGTAAAACTAGGTGAGATTAAACTTAAATTTATTGTTGAAAAGTTGAAGCATGTGAATCGCTGTCCAAAGAAGCGATGGGTTGCAGTTCACAATAATTTTATGGCGTAGGTTTTCAATAGAGATAGAGTGTCTATTGTCTCTGAAATTTGACTTGTATCTTGAAAAACTCAATGTCGCAAGATGTTATTGGGGCATAGTTAAATGATGCTAACTGTTCCACAGTGAAAGATAATTCATTGGAATGAATGGAGGATTTAAATATCTCTAATTTTGCACATTTGTTCGTCCAGGACTTTTTAATACCATGTAACTTATTTTATCCTTAAGCTTTTGCCCTACACTACTAGGGACGGAATTTTCGACTGGATATTGTTTCTTCAAACGCTTGCAAAGCCACATTTAAAAATATGCCTATCCTTTCCAAGGACGTTATTACTTTAGGCATACTACTGTGCCGTGAGATTTACTAGGTGTGCCGCGAAACTTTCAGTACGTTTCTGGTAAAAATATAATTTCACTCAATACCAGTTTTCAAAAATAGAATATGATTATTTTATTTAAAAAAATACAAATTGTGCATTTTAAGCAACATAAAATTAGCTTTAATGAGCTTAAACGCGAAAATACGCCACAATAATATAAATATCATGAAATATTATGCATTTATATAAGAAGTCAAAATATGTATGTAAATATATGCAGCATGAAATTTGGTTTGATAGGCTTATGTGTTGATTCGTGAAGATAATTAGTCAGCAATTAATTACAGTCACTGGAAAAATATATGCAAATACATGAACTTCCTGGCCCTAGTTATAATAAGTAATACAATTTCACTGCCTATAAAACAGTATCCTAACACAGAAATTTTTTTTTTCTAGTGATAAAATTAAGCCTATATACAGTGAAAGATACAATAAAAATTGTGTTCTTTATTATTCATTACTAAGTAGGGAGAAGTTTGTCTTCTTCGATAGTCCATGATTAATTGTGTTTGCCGTCAGATCCTAGATCCTGGGTTCAAACCTGATCGAACGCTACAAAATTCTTAACATAGCTTCATATTTTTTAAGTTGGTTTTCTAACGACGTCGCTGTATCAACTACTGTTATTTAGCGCCGATGGGATTGGTGATAGTGAGATGATATTTGGCGAGATAAGGCCGAGGATTCGCCATAGATTACCTGACATTCGCCTTACGGTTGGGAAAAACCTCGGAAAAAACCAAACCAGGTAATCAGCCTAAGCGGGAATCGAACGCACACCCGAGCGCAACTCCGGCAAGCGCCTCAGCCGACTTAGCTACGCGGATGGCTAACATAGCTTCATTGCGAAGAGAAATATATAAAGGTGGGTGGCCACTGTCGTAGATTCACGGCAAATACAAAAACCATGCCTACGATTGAAAGGGCCCTACGCAACCTTTCTCGCCAAAGTAAAAATTTGGAGGTCTCACAGTGGGCCCACGTGAGCAATCTTAAGTGCTCATTGGTGTTCCCTTTGCCTGTAATCCATTGCATCCATAAAGGGACAATTTATAGAAGATAATTTCTTACAGAACAGCCAGTGAATTAACGAAACAAATATTCCTATTTGTAATGAACAAGATAACGGCTTCTATAATGCGTTGACTATTATTTACAAATCGAATACAAGTAATTGTTGTGTTTTATGGTAACATGTGGTAATGTGAGATATAAGTAAGAGTCTTTCCGGTTTTGAATCTCCTTCTCCTACATGCACATTATGTTGTCTCGCGCCGTAGCTGCGTGGTCTAGTGTCATGCCTTGGACTACCCATACGAGATGAGCGCCGATCCAAGTTCTCATGGGAAAATAAATTTTCTTATGAAACTTCAATCACTGTATGAGACCGGTTCCACCTAGGTTCATGATACATTTGAGAAGATACATTGACTAGCGAAATCCGGTTGCACAAGCCGGCTATAGGCCAAGGCCGACCAGCCGGCTACTAACCTCACGTCTACATGCCTCAGCAGAAATGAACGATCATCCAACCAGAACGGTGGTATCGTGTAGTTAGCATGATGATCCCCCAGCCGTATATTATACAGTGTCATTGTGCAATTTCGCCCGTTCATAATTCTTTGATGGGCGATCATAAGAGTACAAGTCAATTTTTGGGGAAATTGAGATATGTACAGTTTTGTCATCATCAGCTCGATATCTATGTCTGGTAAAAAGAGTACAAGTCAAAACCTGCTGTAGAACGCCACATTATCTGATGCACATAACAGTATCTTCAAAATCATGTACGATGTTAAACAATTTTTTTGCTCTCCTGTAAAATAAGGTTTTTTGACTTGTACTCTTATGATCGCCCATCAATGAATTAAGCGTTTGGAAAAAATTATGCTCCGATTTGTGTAGATTTAGATTTATTTTTATCAAACAATGAAATGAAATGATGTAAAATTATCCTTTATTCATTAAACTATCAATATTTACTGCGAGATAAATCAATTATATTACTATAAAGACAAGAACTAAATGTTAACATTCTATGTAGTTTAGCTTAATTCTGCTACACAGTTTATTTCAGTGTTTAATTAATATTTCGTAGTATTTTGTTGTTTAATTCGTAAATAACTCTTGTATACATGTAACTCTCATCTAAATCAAATTGTTGAATTCTATGTAAGTTCAAGCATATGTATATATACTTTTTGCTGGTTGAGTGGAAGAGAAGGCCTTAACTCTGCCAGCTAAAATAAATTATTATTATTATTATTATTATTATTATTATTATTATTATTATTATTATTATTATTAAATGTATCAAGAGATTCCATCTAAATTTAACACATGGAGTGAAAAATGCTTCCAGACTTTTTTTACAGTGAATGTTTTGTGTGGTAAAGAATGAAATTCTTCGGCCCGTTTCATTCTCACTATAGGACTTAACTGTACCTACTGTAAAGAAGTGCACGATTGTTATGCTCATCAGGCTAGCTCATCGTCTTTGCATGAGGCAACGCATAATACGATAATACATAATAAATATAAAGTATCCGATATTAGAGAATATAAGTTATTTCCAATTTTAGTCAGGAATCAAACCGGTACCATGTGGATTTGTGTCCATTGTTATATATGTAGGCGGCTAAATTTCGTGTAAAATTATTTATTTTCATGTCAGAATAGATTCAGAACTCCCAGGTCTAAACTCAGAAGTTTACCTAGCAATTTGTTTGTATTTATGCGTACTTATATATATATATATATATATATATATATATATATATATATATATATATATATATAAAGATCCGGGCGGCTGTATTCAAGCCCGCTCAATGCTCGGTGTTCTTGCCCCACCCACTTGCTGGTCTTGGTGATCTGCTCGAGGATGACCCCGATAGTGATCCGCATATAAAACAAGCAGCCAGTATCCATTTCCTTCCCTCTCCAGCATCACAGACTCCAAAGCCGTTTGACCGAGAGTACATTATTAATGGTTCATAATGGAGACTATTTATGAAACCATATCAACTTTCATTACGAAATTGGCACACGTGTTGCCAGGACATCGCCACGTGCCCGAAGTCGTAGTCGAAGGAATGTCCACGCCACCCGCATGTTTAAGGAAAAGTCATCTGATATAATGAACCCTGTTGTTGTGAGGATCCAGTTACGTACTGAGTCGTAATTGAATGTTTTAAGCAGTGGCGACTTCAAGGCTTCAAGGAAGGAGATATCAAAGGGGAATGAACCCAACTTCTCATAATTCTTCCGCCTTGAAGATGTTGGCTCATTTCTACGATTTCACCTATTGAGATGAATTCGATCTCTTGGCAGTGTAACGGAGTAAACAAATGGACTCTAAATCAGTGTAAAATCAAAGCTAGCTACGCAGGTCGTCATGCACTACAACTTGAAGGCAGAGCTTGTCATCGAGAGCTAAAGAAACTTCTTATTTTCAGAGGCGCTCGTTGGCGCATGTTACATTACTGTCGCCCCTGATGCAAGTATAAAAAGGCTATATTTAATAAAATAATTTGTTAAGAATTAAAATAATGAATGCCCATAAGTGGTCATAAAGATTTGGCCTATGGGCAATATCGGGTACGTACAACTAAACATTTAACATGTTGTGTAATAATGTATTAATTATTTTGTATCGTTATAGAGATGCCCATAAAAACCCTACATGATTTCAGGACCTTTAATGTATTGTATTTTGAATAATGATTAAATCAAAACCTCCCACCTGAACATATTCCGACCACACTATAGCCAATTGGCTTGTCGTCAGCACGACATCTCATCCTGCTCTAGGTTTTTCCGTGGTTTCCCTTGAGCAATAAGACAAATGTCGGGATGAGCCCTAAAAGAAATGGGCCACGGACCACTTCCCTTCCCCCACTCTTTCTCTTCTACTATCACAAAGAACTTGTTAATTTCTTAGATACCAACCCTGAATTATGATAATAGGGGAACATAAATATATTGTAAGTTCACAGGGCTAACGGCTTCGAAGCTGGGTACCTGGTTCTAATGAAGTGCACTGGTAGCAATCTAAAACATGGGGGCATGAGATAGTTACTCTGCCTGCCATTAAAAATTCACTTCACTAAATCCCCAAGGTAAAAAAAAAAAAAAAAAAAAAAAAAAAAAAAAAAAAAAAAAAAAAAAACGTGTTCCTCTCTTGCGTTCTATACATACGCTAGAAAAAATATTACAAATCCTAAAAAAACATCTGGATTTTGAGACTTTGCCTTCATGATGTCGTCCCGATTGTGTTGAAACGTACCACAAAATTTAAAAAACCGTAAATTTCTTGTATTAAAACATACAGTGCATCTAGAGAAAGAGTGGACTGCGACGACCTTGGACTGGGCGAGAGTTGCCGCACCTACTGCCAGATACTGTCCACTCTATCTCTATAGACGCACATAGGGTCCAGTATTCATACAACCCAGTGCATTCAGAAACAAAATATTACTGAAATTTTCAGCTCGTTTTCCTTCAATATATTAAGATTTTCAAGATATTGCACTTCTACTGTATCCAATGAATTAGTGTTACCAAAGACAAACAAAATAATAAATAATATTCGTAATATTTTACTTCTTATTTTTAATACGCATCTGATGATAATTATGTTCCCTTTGCCATTCTGCATTAAGTTTACAATATATCTGGAGTAGGCGAACCTAATTACTATTTATTCAGTTTTTCTTCTGAACTTCTATAAGTAAAACATTTTCAATAAACTGTTTACCAAATTCATGTTGGTTCGAAACTAACACGCGCGGGTAGGAAAATATTCTGTAGCTGTACTACTTGAACAGTTAAACTCAAACAGTGTTAATATATATATAGCTTGCACAGTGATAAACGGCAATGTTACGACATCTTCATGAATGAGCTCGACATATTTTTCATCGCCGTTTCATGGCACTACCTCATTGTAGTAGGTGTAACTCATCGACACCTGCTGAAGAGTGAAGAGTATACTGGCTTAATTCTAGCACGTTGGTCTTCCATCCAGGTCTTGAGTCTCGGCCAGGTCGTGATGAATTTTGTGGTGGGTAAAGCATACGTTGCAGAGGGTTTTTCTCGGGATAATCCCGTTTCCCAAACTTTTTGAAACCGGAACCCACTTTTGGTCGACACTTTTTTTTTTGCGTCTTTCCACAACCATATCGGTACTTCACCCTATTTGAAAAATACAAATTCCTGTAAAATCTAAACAGTGATTTTACTCAAAACAGTGAATACCACCCAAGGAACGACAAGAATACAAGTATATATTGCAACAATGACACGAAATATTACGTAAAAATAATTTCTAGTATTTTTAAAGGCATATTGGTTCCGTTAAGTGCAATGTTAATTGATTAATGAGTTTTGTTCAGTCAATACTTAACATAAAAACACAATAAAACATGTTATAACAACATTTAAACAGATTTAAAACAAACTTTGGCGAAAACGTTTGTTTTAAATCTGTTTAAATGTTGTTATAACATGTTTTATTGTGTTTTTATGTTAAGTATTGACTGAATAGAACTCATTAATCAATTAATTTCTAGTAGATAAGCTAGTTCAAACTATCACCGCCGTGGCACTGCGGTAATAGTTCAATGCAGATCGAAAATGATGCTTGTACTATCTGTTAACCAACGAATTTAAAAGTAAACTTGATTTTTGATCGACTTCACTTGACAAAAAGAAATTTGATTTATTTCAGTGTATTGGAGAACTCGTGGAAAATTTTGCTACTCATTACAGCCAACGATAAATACTGAATTTGTTTTTGCGGACACGCAATTAAGTTTGCACAATTCTAACAAAAAGCATTTTGAGTATTTCCGGAAGGAAATCAACACTTGCGACAGTCACAGACGGATATTGAATCTGTTTTTAGACAATTGCGTTCAACTGGCGGAAATAAAAAAAAAGTATGGCGAAATTGAAATGTGCACTTACTGATGGAATGCTGAAATAGACTTTTTTTACAGAGCGTAGACCAGATTGCGTCAAAAGAATGCAACAATACCTCGAGCTTGCAAAATAGTCACATAATTTTTTGTAGCCTTGTATTTATGCAAAATAAGTTTCTCGTCTATGATTGCCATCCAAACAAGCCAGAAATCGCCTTGAACTTAAATGTGTCACTGTATGTGTATTGAATACAGAATTCAGCTTTGAAAAGCTTCTTTCTGAAGAACAGGCACATTTATCGCCTTATATATTATTTTATTTTATAAATACTGAAATATTTTTTATAATTATGTTCAACGTTGTATTTATAAATTGAAAATAAATGTATGTTAATGTGTTTTTATTTTGTAAAATCACCTCGCGACCTCTGTCAGTTCTTTACACGACTCCCACTTTGGAAACAGTGCTCTGTATCATTCCACCAACACTCCACCTTCCCTCATTTCATCTATCGTCTTTCTGCAATAGTACAAATGAGTTGGTTGAAGTCTTGCGGGTCCAATCCTCGAAAAGCCAGGCGAAGTACAGTAAGGATAATTTCCCATTCTTTGTTGACTAAATAGCGCACTTCGAACCATGCGAAATATATGAATAAGAAATTGTTATAACCAGAGCTGGGAAGTTGTGTGAACTTGGACTATATCTCTACCGAATGAAAAGTAATAAGATATCTCTCAATGCCAGTGAACCAGAACGTCAAACATGTACAACCTGATGGTAACCAAACATGTGTTCCAATCGTCCACAGCCTTAGAACAAGAAAATAATGAACGAATAATATAAAAAACAATAAAGTTTGTAACTTTTAAAGTAAATAATTTATCTATGTAAAGATTATAATTTTTTGGTCCTACAGAATATATCTGTTTCTCCTCTATTTTGTTTTACTTGGCTATTTAACGACGCTGTATCAGCTACTAGCTTATTTAGCGTCGATGGAATTGGTGATAGCGAGATGATATTTGGCGAGAAGAGGCCGAGGATTCAGATTGCCTGAAATTTGTCTTACGGTTGGGGAAAACCTCGGAAAAAAACGAACCAGGTAATCAGCCCAAGCGGGAATGGAGCCCGCGCCCGAGCGCAACTCCGGATCGGCCAGCAAGCGTCTTAGCTTAGCCGACTGAGCTACGCCGGTGGCTCTTTTTCTCCTCTAATATTAAAATAATGTACCAATACATACGTGTAAAAATAATATACAAGGTATACAATTATGATTCTAGCATTGTTATAACATATAAGAATGAACATTTTCATTTTATTAAAACAAATACTCCTTTTATGTTAAAAAAACAATATTTGTACTCTGAAAAATATTCGTTCTACGTCACAAGACGTTACTGAAGCAAATCTGAAATATGATACAGTATTTCTTACTATCATGAGGTGAACAACTACTTTATGAATCTAATAGTGTATCTCGTATATGGCACATAATATTAAACCCATAGGCCTAATTGTTTCCAAGAAAATGTTTAATTTATATCGTAATGACAGCTAGGAAGTTCGTATTGTAATTCCGATGTTGAAATTAGACTGTAACGCAACTGAATGCATAGCAGCACTAGACGTCAACATTTAACGAAGACAAATCTGGGAAAAAATAAACGTGTTACACACTCTTGTTTGCATAATTATTTAATAACTGATGAGTTTACTTTTTTGGAATCATGCATAATATTAACATTACGTTAATAATACAATAATAGCAGAATAGCTCACTTTGTTCAGAATCTAAAATATTAATATAAATTAACAATACTCTTCAAACTATTCACGACTCTACATAACTCCACAGAATGCCACTATGCGTTGTTTATGTGAACATACTATGTATCATCTGTAGCGAGCGGGAGCAGAGCGAGGCGCGGGTGACATCTACGAGTATACTCCTCGCTGTACTCAGCTGAAACGTACTGTTTTGGCACAAACTTCCTACCTAGGGTTATATCTTAAAAAAGGTAAAAAATGATAATTTTTAGTGTGTATCAACGAACCATTACTACACATGGCTGTTATCTGTGCGTGTGTTAGTATGTTAATTGCATTTTTAAACTTGCCGAAGACGTGTGCTATTTAATATCGAAATGGAGGGCGATGGCGGAATGATTGAAACGTAAGAGCCGGGATGAAAATCCTAAAAAGCCTTGGCTTTGCCATCCACAAATACGACTCCGCCATTTGAGTTACCAAAGAGACTCTCAATTGAATTTAATTGCGATCCCTTTTTGTTATATTGTTTATCTGATTTAGAGATAGTTACTTGATACATTTCTGTTCAAAAGGAAGATGTGGTTGGCGATCGGGAAGTGATTTCTGGTTTACTTCAGTCTGTGGGTGATTTTTACGAGAAGACATCCCACTTTTCTGTGATGAACTCTTTGGCTCTTTCTATCCTCAGGCTTGTGTGGATTGTAAATTAACAACTGGATATTAACAAGTAGCTAATCATGTGGTCAGCATCTTGCGACACTGCCGCTTAAGACAATATAGGGAGGTAGATCTCCACTTCCTAGTGGAGAGTCGAACCCGAGTCAATTGCATTTACAGTCCAATTCGCTATGAATGCGTAACAGTGTTGGATTCACAGCTGTATACTAATTATAAATGTAGACGTCGAACATAATTTCTTCCTAACACTGTTTTCAGATCTTAATGAGTCCGTGGAGATTTTTTGTCATATTAATCTCTGTCAGTCTCCTATTAAATTTAATGACTCTATCATATAGGACTGGTATCTGTAAACGCTATCATGCTGCTGGTAGATTTGACTTGAAACAAGTTGTAATTATGTTACAAAGCATCTCTAATTATTTACCTACATGTGCGAGACGTGTGTCATTAAAATAATTTAATTTCAGTCCTTGAACTTGAGAGTAAAATAATGTGATATATATGTGTTCGCTCATTTGCATTTTCTTTTGTTTCAGGTAAGCCGTCACATCCTTTGGCGAATTCAGTTTCAAGAAGTTTTATCGGATACTGGATTAATGCAACAAGACATGGCGATAAGGTAGTGAAAGAATATTTTTTTGTTAATATTACATTTTTATGGCTTCATTATATTGGAGTGGTTGTGAAATGCATTCAAGTATTTTGATATTTTCTTTAGTATTGTAATAGAAAGGATTAATGTTTACCTCGGTAATGTTCGTGAGAACTTTGTATTGTTCATTCCTTTGCCAAATGTCGGAAGCTATCTACAGAATTTAATACGATGAGACGAGTGTCTAATGACACTGACTGACTGACAATTACGTCGTGGACAGAGCAAGACATGGATCTACTCGTATTACGTGTAAACACAACTTACCTTCTTATAGATGATTGCAAAATAAATGAGCTATAAACTAACTATACAAATTCTATTTCCGTTTCATTCTATTCAAAATAAGGGTTTAAAATAGGAATATCTTGTTGTTGCTCTTAAATTACGGAAATATAATGTCGAAAACCTACATTTTCGAGATAAAACGTAGGCCTATTACTTTCTAGTATTAAATGCACTCATTCAAACTTAAGAATCTAGGACGCTTGATCCGAGTTTACAGGAAGGTCACTGTCAATAGCGGCACATCTGGATGCTGAACCGAATGTGTGACATATGTATGTTATGGGATATAAAAGGGGTGATATTGTAAACTTCACAAAAAATCTCAGACGTACACAGCTACCCTACATGTTCGTAAAGCCTTATGTGGCAAGTTCTACCAGATGAGAGATAGAAGATTGGATTAACCATTCTAGGAAGCTATTGACATCAGAGTAGTTTTTTTTTAATGTTTACCACGTTGATTCACTGGGAAATGTCATTGTAATGGTTAAGAAATTTGTTGCTGAGGTATAAGATAATCATTAGCCTGTGGGAAATGGAGATGTTTAATAATGGCAGAAATATGTAACTCTGAATGAACTTAACTCGTATATCCACACGGAGCCAAGGTCGAGGGACCACAAAGTAACATATTGTACAGACAAAATAAATTAATAATAGCAGCGTATGTACGGTGTTTTCAAGTAAATACATCTAAATATACCTGGAAAGCAATAACTTACGACTCATAGAAAGAATTTTGAAATTGGCAGAAAAATTATGGCTTTTATTTTATTTTATTTTTGGATCCATAAGTCGGACTTTGGGTCAGAAAAGTAAGTTTATGTAAAAAAAGTCCTTAAAGTAAATTGGGGTATTTTTTTTTCCAGCTAATATAAGTATAACTTCTTAATGTCGTTTCATATGACTGATGTTCCATCTGTTTACATTATTATTATTATTATTATTATTATTATTATTATTATTATTATTATTATTATTATTATTATTATTATTATTATAACTTGCATATTTTTTTTTACCTACAAGAAAGTGTACTTGTACAGAAATGGTGTAAACAGGTAGAATATCAGTAATTGAAAACTATATTAGTAAATAGTAGGCCAGTATGTATAGCTGTAAAAAAAAAAAAAAGTGGCCGCGCTCGTGAACAGCGAATATTTTCTGGGGTCCTCTTCGGATAACGGTGATGTTACATGATCCAGGCGCTTATAGAAGCAGTTTCAAAACTAATATGTTTAAGCAGAAGTCATTCACATGTGCGTCTCATAGAGCAGCGGTAGTTTGCTCAATGATTCCAAGGTTGTGAGTTCGAGCCTTGTTCAAGTTATTTTATTTTTTATCATTCTTTAGCGATATAAATAATATTCAAGTTATTTATATTCTGTTATCGTTCTTTAGCGTTATAAATAATATTTAATTTATCATTTTATTTTGTTATCGTTCGTTAACGATATAAATAATATTCAAGTTATCATTTGTATGCTGTTATCGTTCTTTAGCGATATAAGTAATATTCAAGTTATCATTTATATTCTGTTATCGTTCTTTGGCGATATAAATAATATTCAAGTTATTATTTATATTCTGTTATCGTTCTTTAGCGATATAAGTAATATAAATTTAAAGTTGTATTATGCAACAGTATTGTTTCAAATTTTAGTGTTAGTTTTTTTTTCTTATACTATTACTTTATACTATATTGTAACACAATAAAATGAAAAGGAATAACGAGGATTTGAACCTGAGACATTGACATCTGAATTTCAACGTTCTTCCGACTGAGCCACGGGGACACAAGTAAAGAAGCATATGCGGAAAAATTGGCCCAATCCTCTTCCAAGATGTCGTGATGATTTGTGGAAGCTTGTCCAGGATGCCTGGGATGCCGTAGCTGAGAACTGAAAAGACTAGTCGATTCCATGTCCACTCGACTGCAAGATGTGATCGAGATGGGAGGAAGATGGACTAAATATTGAATCGTGGTTTTTTGTTTTGTTTTTGTTTTTTTTTTTTTAACTTTTAAGTGTTTGAATTTTCTAAGGCAGACGCCAGTAAGTTTGTTTTGTTTATGCCACGAAAGATATTTTTGTTGAAAATATAATTTTTCTTTCTTTCCATTTGCAACCATAATGTCATAATAAATGATGTTAGGCATAATACATTCATGAACCTGATGTTAATTACTAAAACAGTCATAAAAGGATAAAAAGCACTTTGTTGTGCTTGAACGCACGACCTCACGAATACTAACCCAAAACGCCACCATTACGCTGTAACAGTTACACGGAGAACACTTTAAGTATAACCGTAGATATCACGCAGCGTGGTCCAACAATATATAATATCGCCTGTCTCCGAATTGTAGCGGAGATACCCGAAGGGGACTTAGTTTCTAGAGAGCGGCCACTTTTTCTTTTGATAGCTTTACAGTTATCCTGATTGGTGAAATGTTAATCCTTTTACTGTATTCAATATAAATGTATGATATTAAGTGCTTTATTATAATGGAATGAAACTTGAATATTAAGATAAGATGAAAGAAGAAACGTTGCGGAAATTATATTTTTAACGTTTGTAACAAGAGAAGTTGGCAGATAGATAAAAAGTGTAAGACCAGAATTAAGACTGCCGAATGTATAGTATAGTATTTATTTATTTAACCTGAAGGCCATCAGGCCTTCTCTTCCCCTCTACCAGGGGATTACAACTACAATATTAAGAATACAAATGTCATACTAACAGTAAAAGAGGCAAGGCCAGAAATAAGACTACCGAATGTTGTACGAACAGAAGAGGTGATAAGACCAGAATTAAGACTGCCAAATGTATTACGAACGGTGAAAGAATATCAAACTAGGAAAATATTCCAACAGCAAAATATACAGATGTTGTTTCCGAAATTATACTAGCATGTTAACTACTGTTACTTTTCACTACGTTGTTGTTTAGTCAACTGTCTGAAGACAGATCTGAACCTCACAAGTGATACCAACAAGGCACCACTTGTGAGGCAACTAGGCCAGGAGATAATGGGGTATGGTGACCAGTTTCTTACCCCCTACTTTTCACTATTTTGCTACATATTCATCTGACCTCGGTTGTACCATCTTGTATAGCTATTTCAAGTGGGCTACACCTGTGTATACGTTATTTTTGACACGGTTCTCCTTTGCTCACTTGTCTGATTTAATCAAGTAAAAGCAAAAGGCAATAAGCGGCGTTTTCACGTCACGAGCGTTATGAAATAAAATATGAAACCTGAACTTGGCTCTATAACGTTGGGGAAATTGAATTTCAATACTGATTACACAGTTGTAGCAAAATCCAAGATCTCCGTTAGAACTAGGCCTACCTTTTATTCTTTAATCCTGCGTTCCTTCAGAAGTAGGCTATATTGTTACATGTATACAAAGGTTTCCCGTATTTTAAATCTTGTCTCATTCATTTGGTAACAGCGGTAAAACCAGACATGTTGGTAAGTGTGTGTTAGTTTTACTCTTTTCAAAAATATGTTTTAAAAATAAAACTTATTTTGGGAAAATGTTTTGAACAGTAGACTCTTCTTACACATCTACGCTTATTCTAGACAAAAGATTTACAACTCTGAAGAGAAATAAAGAATTCTCTCACTGGGCAGTAACACTAACAAGGTAAGCGCAAATGCCCATGAATAATGTATAGAACTGTAACTGAAGCATTTTGAATAGTTCATAGGGAGCTGCTAGATGGACGCGAATACGTAATAAGACGCAGTGATGAAAGTACAGAATGTTGTCATAGGCTTTTGGACGTGTCGTTTGTAGGCGAGGTAACACAAGGAAGTTTGTCATTTATCTTCATCGTCCCCACTGCAGACTCCTCTCCCCAGGGGTGTCTCGGATCTCTAGACTCATCAGTGTGTTTTTTTTTATCTCACAAATGTATCGTCTTAAGTGAAGTAGGAAGGAAAAATTTACGCATTAAAATATATGAACGTACAGTAAATTGCAAATATTGTTCTCTTGGTTCCCATTCCAAACTTTTATTTTCTTTTTCTCCCCTCCTGCTTTTCCACTTCTTCGTTCACCTCCATCTGCATTGTCTTTTATTACCTTTTTAGAGTTCCATTTCAGGTAAATTATTCGATTCTAGAGTTTAATGGTTGCCACGTTCTATTTATACATTATATTTATGTATACGAATTTTAAATTAGCTAAGCTGCCGAATTCATGTAAATGGTGTCATACAGTCCATTGAAGAAAAATCGTCTAGGACTGCGGTGTTTCCACATAGAATATGTCTAAGGGGTTCGCTGAGATAGACTAAGACTACGTTGGTAGCTTTTTGCGATAGATATTTTGTGTATCATTAACAAACTTTACATTGGCCAAGACTGTAGCTATCTCTATGATAATATGATCATATGCTTTTTACATTTCACTGAAACTAGCTCTTGAGCACAACTTTCAAAATTATTTTCGTGCAAACTTCTTTGGACTTCAGATATTGGTATTATTCTAGCAGAACTTATTATTAGGGTTAGAATTAGGATTCGAATCGCGACTCTTTCTAACCCGTGGTTATTAACACAGAGGTTTAAAGGCACTTATAGCGATAAGTGAACATTTGAATGCGGTAGGGGCACCGAGTTTTGAACGCAGGAGAAGTACGCTCTAGATCAGCGGTCATCAAAACGCTGCACTCTCGGGCTAGCGTCTCTTACCCGCGGACAAGACACAGCCCTAGCGTGCAATCATCGCTGCTGGCGAGTATGCTGTCCCTCTATCCCTTGTGCACGACGGAGCAGAGTTCCTTACCCTCTATGTACTCTACCCATTTCAGCGAGTGCTGACGACACTGCTCTAGGTCCATGTTTTCTGGGGCTCATCCCAACAATAATTGTCTCCGCACCTTATGAAACTCTTACGAGATTGAACCAGTACACTATTCAATGACACCATTTGTGGAAGTAGAGGTGAAAAGTAAGTACAATTTCCATCACTTCAGAAAACCGCAAACTTTCAGTCGCGCCCTTTGAAAGTTCAAGTCCAGTGTTAATGAAATAAAAGTATAGGGACATCATTTTATTTTTACTAACATTTCTAATATTAACCTGGCTATATCTTTGGATTAACGGTTGAGAACCGGAAACGCCGTTTGCTACACCCTTCCACGACTGGAGTTCGATGATACTGGCTTAAAATACAAACAAATCACTTTACTAGGTATAGGAGGGAAGAAACGTAGTTCATCCATTTACGTAAACTAGGAAATATCGCGATTTTGAGTTTGATAATTTTCATTAGGTTTTTGTTTAATCAAAATACAGTTCTGTATTAACAATAAGTGTTTTTACTCACGAACTGAGCTATCCATTCGGACGTATACATTATGCAGTGTGTATTATACTGTCTACGGCACATTAGCGTACAATATGGAGAATGAAGTTAAATTGAAAAATAATCATAATATGGATATTTAAACATATTTTAAAAAATGGTGGCCGTTCATTTTGACACAGGTTTTAGTATACATTAGCGTACAATATAGAGAATGAAGTTAAATTGAAAAATAATCATAATATGGATATTTAAACACATTTTAAAAAATGGTGGCAGTTAATTTCGACACAGGTTTTAGTTCTTTTGTGCATATTATCTCATTATAGACTATTGTACTTAATTCCAATTACCAGTTTCGTCCTTCGTACTAGTAACTCATGTTGAAATAATTCTGTACCTACTCTATAAAAGAATAGCCTACCTTACGTACTGTAAATTCAATCTTCACTTCTGCCCGATCCGAAAAGATACAATTACTCAGACATGCTATCTACTGTCCGTCCAAGTGGTTTTGTCGCAGGGTCGTAGGAAGGGGGGAAATCACGTGACAGTTAGTTACTTAACGAGGCCCTTTTATATTGAAGTTATTTTAAACAGTTGTATAATATTATGTAGACGTCCAATTCCTAACAGATATTAATGTTTTCAGAAAATAGCTGAGACAGCCCAGCCACTAGCCTTTAAAAGAGGGGCGAGCAGAAGCCGGTAGGGTAAATTGGGATGCGACTTAGGCAAACGGACGACAGTACCTGTGCGAAAATATGATTCAATATTGAAAGTTCTTTCATCACTGAAAAACGCGAACGTATTTCTGGAACGTACTATAGCCTACTCACTAACTCAGTACTGTTTATTATGACCGTAAGGCGACTTTGACTGTGTGTGGAGTACGGCTGGAAGTTTACTAGTAGAATGGGTGGAAGTGAAATACATTCAAAAACTTAGGTGCAATAAAAATTGAAGTAAAAATAAAATGATGTCCCTATAGTAGGCTCGACTTAAGTAATTCTGCATTCACGGCTATATAATAGCTAGGTATATATGGCTGTTTAATACAAGTTCTGTTACAGAGTTTCATTGCATTTGAACTTGAAGGTTTCTTTCAAGGTATAAAGTACGGTATTTCAGAAGTTTGTAGCTGAAATTTGTCTAAATTTTAATATCGAGAACAACTTAAAACAAGTTTTCAAAATTTTTGACCCGTAATAAAGTCCGTTTGCACAGAGGACCGCCTTCGATTTAATACAATTTCTTACTCCACTGGTTTTTTTTTCCGCTTGCTTAGAATCTCATGAAGTTGTCAAGAATGACGACGATGTCTGGTCTGGGCGGGTCTCAAATCGAGGAAGTGAAATGGAGCCCGACATGCACAGTATCATCAGTGTGTGACCTTCTTTATCCACTTTATATGGTAATGCTGTCTTCAGTCGTGGTCTAATGTCTCATCTACGGACATCAAACTCTTGTCTTTAATCCAGAGCAGCATTTCCCAACAAGAACAATTGGCCGTAATTTGGCGTGGTTTCTTCTCTGTTAATTAGGTAAGGGCTTGATGATATAACAGTGGGGAGTTAAGTGTGGGTATTTACGGATCGTGATCCTCAAGAGTGCGGTAATCATCATTGTTCAATTCGGACCCACTTAAAATCGTTATCGTAGTGTGTCTCAACTTTCTTGTCTCGGGCGACACTGTCTGTGTCTTAAAAAATGAAAACGTCTCCAACGGTTTTGCTTATTTTTACTGGCTTACTTACTTACAAATGGCTTTTAAGAAACCCGTAGGTTCATTGCCGCCCTCACATAAGCCCGCCATTTTGTACTGGTTTGCATTTTTATTGGAGAACGCATGGATTTTGGCCACCGAAAGTGGATGGGTTCTTTTACTAGGAAGTATGCTACAGTCTTATAATATATTAAAAAAACTTGAGTTTTATCGTTTCGGAGGAAAAATCACGTAACTCAACACTGTTTCATTGATGTGATCTTACAGGATACATGGCTATAATAGAATTTTTCGTAATTAGACGAAGTGAGACTTCTATGCACTTCTGTTTGCATTCGTGCTGCTTTTATTTTCGCTAGTGACATGCAAACGACATCGAATGTCTAGTGTATTGTGCTAATATGCGAGAAACACATACTGTATATCTCCTTAGGTGATCTCTATATACATTTGCACTTCACAGTGTACTTGCGCTTGACTTGGGCGTAGTGTTCATCAGGATCTCAAATCTCTCATTTTCTCTTTAAACACTAGTGTTTATGTTGATTTCATCAATAAAACTACTTTCATAGTACGAAGACTAACAGAATGTATTAACAATAAAATATTTATCATAGTAACCATAATCATAATGCTTCTGTGTAAAACAAATGAAGTATAGCATTAAAAAATGCTCCTTTAGATAAAAAGAACTACTGCGTGTTCAGTTCAAAGTGTGTCATGGCTCGCTGTATGTCGTCATATGGCTAGCCGATGAGCCTAGAGAATTCAATCTTCCTACACTTCCGCAAAAGCGTATTACCTATGTGCCAGAGACGTTGCCTGGCAAGTACGGCGTTCATTCAGAAGAGAACTTACCGATACGTACGGTAACACCTGTAGTGGCAGGAATTTGAACTGTTTGGAAACACGTACTGAGGTGAGTTTTTTTCTTACTGTCGGGATATGGGGAGAGGGTTAAGACGATTACTTACGTACAGTATTTGTTGACATTAACTTCGACGGTCAACATGGACACGGAGCATTTGATTTGTGTTGTGGAATGTTGCCGTAGGCAACCAATGATAACAAATACCCTGTGTACGACTTACCGGCGCAAAACACAGTTCGAAAGAGGTCATAGTAGCACACTGACCGTACAGACCGCCATCTGTTGCTACGACATTCAAGTTATACCGTACACGTTCTCAAGTTCAAATTGAACGCATTGATTAATAGGCAACTTCTCTGGCATAAAAGCTGAAACTCGCTTCAAATCGCTGACTCACAACAGTGACGTCATGACACACTTTGAAATGAACACCCAGTATAGGATGTCATTTAAAATGTTATCATGATTCATGACGTCATAAGTCGCACAATTGTCGATAAAATATTTTCTTCCATAAAAGTATTCATTTCTAAATACAAAACGTTACGTGCTTGAGCTTGTCCAAAATCCTCTTATTCAGTTTTAATTTAAATTATGCGTTGCTTTAGAAAAAACCTTTCCATATTCCTCCCCACCCTCTTTTCAGAAAACCAGGAACCCGAGTGAGTGGGCTTCGGTGCCTCTTACGAATTATGTAGAACTCACTGCCATTATTGTCTACCAATCTTTGGATAAACAGCGAGGATCTCATCTGCGGCGGATAGACGCAGCGGCTCTGACGTCACGCAAACACAGACGTCATACTGTCACATATTCCCTTTACTAATGTTTATTGCTTATGAATAGAGAGCGAAATTTAGGCAGAAACCTATTTTTTTCCTTGATACATACAGGCTTGAGATTTAATATTTATATTGGACGCGCTTCCGTATAGGGGCAGCGGCAAATTGGGATTTTGGTACTTTGTACTGATTTAATAGTTACTTAATATTGATAAACGTATTTTGTTTACGAGAATGAAGTGCTTTCCACACGCTATATTATAATATTGAACTTGGTTATGTTATGGTACAGAGATTACGACACAATAGAGAAATACTTCCGGGCCACCCCTTCTCATTCTTACAATCTTTCAATCCTAAAATTCCAACTTTCAGTCGGTCTGGGTAGCGTAATCGGTAAAACGCTGGCCGTCTGTGCTCGAGGTTGCGGGTTCGATCCCGACCCAGTTTGTGTGCTTGAATGCGACAGGCTCATGTCAGATTTACTGGCATGTAAAAGAACTCCTGCCGGACAAATTATTATTATTATTATTATTATTATTATTATTATTATATCATCTTCCTCTGTCTGTCAGCAATTTAACACAAATTCGCTGGGTTGTACCCGAATAAGCATTCTCTTATATTCCAAAAAAAAATTGTCGATCTTCTCCGGTTTTGAAGTTACGTGCGGAAACTGTTACTGGAGCACAGAACGAAACTAGGCATAGTGTTGAAGTTCGCGAATGGTGCCGGATGGACAGTGGTCACGAAGGATGACACTTTTTAATGTGTATTGTGTCGCAAAGTGTTGTGAGAGTTTGACGTTAATGAGGAAGCGGCGGCGGCGGTTCATGAATATCACTGCTGCCTCGCTCAAGAGTTGGGGTGGGGGAGACTAAGTGGAGTGAATATACGTTTAACTTCAAGCAGACTTAACTGCGTGCGTACGTGACTTGTATGATCAAGTGGGGAAGTCGAAGAAGCTTTTTCGGAGATCAAACTCGTCATACAAGAAATTGACAATAATAACAAATAATTGGAGACCTTTAAATATTAAAGAAATTATAAGATGATACAATACAATACAAGCTCTCTAACCTACAGTAGTATAACAGTAAAGGATTGCTTATATTACAGTGAATTGAGAATTTTGGAGGAAATGTTGAAGATAAAAAGCAAGTGTCTGTTTTTTAAAGGTCTGCGGTAACAGTAATAATGAAAGAAGTTGAAAAGCGATCATAAAAGACAGCATGTAAGAATCTGGAGTTTGAGTAAAAATTAATTTAAAATTCCCTTATGAATCTATCTACAGCGAATTGTTCGAAGAATATTTCCAAATAGAAATTTGCAATACCAAACAGTAGGAAGAGGAAATACTGATAGCCAAGGAAACATTGGTCACAACAAATTTAGTAGAGGAAACCCAAAGAATCCTTGTCTAAAGGATTGAATAAAACAATTATTATACTTGTTTTTGAAGCTTTTGATCCTATGAAACAGGAGGTAGTATTTAGGGCGAGAAGAGAATGCGAACTACAGGGGTAGTGATTACAGCGTTGTCACGTTGAGGAGAACGAAACAATTCACTGGGATGTCATGCAACATTTCATCTTCTAGCAGTAAATTGGCAACATGATCCCCAAAACCAGGTCTGGGCATCGGGAGCGGATCCAGACTCTAAACGGGGACGCTTAATATTCATCCGTTACTGTATCAACGCTGCGCGGTGTTCGCCGGGGAAGAAAGGGGATGAAGAGAAATCATATGGCTCCCCGTGAGAGAGTAGAATCCGCTCTTGCTGCCCAGCCCTGCCCAAAACAATACATAAAAACTTACCTTACCTGACGACGTGAGTTACAAGTTGGAGCCCACAATAATAAGTTCGTCTGTTATTTTTTTTATCGCATTTACTGTTTAATTATACCCGAACTTTCTTAATACTCATAATTTAAATGTGTAGACCTAATTATGACAATTTTAAAGCGCGGAACAGACTTTGAAATCTGGACGCACTATATTTGGTAACATAGCTTTGATTGATGGCGACACCGCGTCTGTGTGAGTTTAGTCGTTTCAAAGATTAAACATAAGGACAGTTGCATTGCAGTCTTCGAAATGGAAGTTTTTTTTTAGAAGTGGGGAGAAATTCTTGATAAAATAATCTAAGACTAAAGAAGTGAATTACAGCATATGGTTGAGTACATAATCGACAAGAAAAGAATGATTGTTCCTCGTTCAAATAATGAGTGGTTACTGTTCTTCCAAACATCGTTCATTAACAATTGTCCTATTTTATCAGGCGGTACATCTCACTTGACGATATGTGTCAGAGGAAGAACAATATTGTTTGTATGCATCTGAAGTCTGATTAGTGTAATATGTAGCTAGTCGGCGATGTATGCAATGGGGGAGGAAAGGAACTGGTCACTCTACCCCATTATCTCCTGGCCTCATAAGTGGTGCCTTGTTGGTATCACTTGTGAGGTTCAGATCTGTCTTCGGACAGTTGACAAAACAACAATCGTCCTGAGGCCCAGAAGGCGATAAATCGAAGTCTGGATAGCGTCTCCCGTGAACCCGACCCCATTGTAACAGAAATGTTTTGGTCTGTCAAGAAAACGTACGAAATGAATGAGATCACTGTCAATGGTCCCCATTGTTCAGTACGTGTCTCTTTATCATGCGTTCCGTCTTTCGACATTTCTTTTTTCACAGAGAGCATATACAGTTCAACATTATCTTTGGAATGCTGTCTTCAGTCATGCACCTTCCTCTAGTTTTTTCTGTACTCCAGAGTTCTCCTGCTACCTTTGCATTCACTGCTGCTGCTCCTACTGTTATTGCTGCTGATGCTGCTATTGCTAATATTACTACCACTAATCTACAGACCACAGGCTATCGCTGTGGAATAACGGTTAGCATGACTGACCGTGAAACGAGAGGGCCCGGGTTCAAATCCTGGTTGGAAAAAGTTACCTGCTTGATGTTTTTCCAAGGGTTTTCCTCAAACAATTGAAGCAGAAGTTCTGGGTAACTTTCGGTTGGACTTCAAACTCATTTCGCCATCATTTACATTCATCATCTTCCTCATATTTCAGGCTTGGACCTCGTGATGCTGCTCTCCCGTAGTATTCATGGTAGGTCATGAGATTGTCGTTGAGAGACCGCAGAGACGCCTACGTGGAAAAGGTAAAAGGGATTCTGCACGCTGTAGGAGGAGGTCGGAGGCGGCCTGCAGGGGAATCTGTAGCGCGGGTAGTGTATGCACATAATTTCCATTCCGGGTAGTATAAAAGGCCCATCCAAGCTGCCTACTTGCGAGAGCAGTCCCCAGTTCGTGCCCCTCCCCTCAAGGACGGACTAATAGAATAAACTACTATACTGCTGATTCTGCTGCTGCTGCTACTACTGCTACAGCTACTGCTGCTACCGCCACAGTGGAGATTGTGTAAAGAGCTGAGGGAGTCGGGACATGATCTACAAGAAACGCCTTATTAACATACATTTATGTTGCATTTAGAAACATAACCATAAACAACGTTGAATATAAAAAATTTTAATTATTTATAAAGTAAAAAAAAACTGTATGGTGTTTGGTCAGAACATAACTCCAAAAAAGCTGCTTTTAGATACAAACATTTTTATTTTCACTTTACCTTTAAAAACGGAATTCTAGTTTACATACAAATGTGAATGAAAATAACATACATTAGGGCACTGTTTAATTATATGCACAATTGCACATGCTCATGCTTTTCTATAGCTTCTAAGTAGCCTACTGGTAGATGTAGGTATAGGTATCCTACAAGCAAAACTCAGCTCGGACTTCTCGCGGCGCGCATGTTATACCTCTCTTACTCCCCTCCCCCCACCAGCAGTTGGCGTGAGAGCATGCTGGGAACGGGAGCATATGTCATTTGCGCGAGCTGTCACGTCCTCTGGTTTCTGCGCATTGAGTTTTCCTTGTGGGATGCCTATAGCAGGAAATGGGCATTTTGGAGTTATCATGTTCTGACCAATTACCACAGAATTTGAACTCTGTATTCACAAACCGTTATCATTTTCTATTTCTTGTTTTTTTTATGACAATCATAGACCAGAAACTTATTTTCCATAAATACGAATTTGCAAATACTATAAAAAATGTATTCTTGCATTCTTTTGATCCAAACGCCTTTTGGAATTACAGCCAGTTTAAATTGTGTAAAACCGGATTCAATATCCATCTGTGACTGACGTAATTGTTTTGCGTTTCTTCCAGAAAATAGTAAAAAAAAAAAAAAAAAAAAAAACTTGTTTAAAATTGTGAAAATTTAATTGTATGTTCTTAACATCCTAGCTTTGCAAACTATTATTCAAAGTGTTTAAGTGTTCGAAAAATATATCAGAAAGATAGGCTTATCTAAGAAGCCAAAGAGAATTTTCTTGGAAATTTGGTTTGCATATTCTGAGTTCTCGTCTTGGAACTACATTAGAAGTTAGATGGTATTAACGAGTTTTGATTAAAATTATTATAATTGTTTTCGATTTTAGAGGAATTTGTATTTTTAGAATGTGATTAATTGCCGGTACGGTACAGGGGGGGGGGGGGGCGCAAACAAATGTCTCACCATTAATCCTTACCTGCAGCATAATATCGCAATGAAATTAGTTGCATTAATAGTGTTTGATTTATTCATCAGTGCATATTGAAACATGAGGATATCCAACACGGTCTCTTTATCAAATATGTACTTTGATTTGAATTCGTTACTCCTATAAAATTCAGTACGGCTTTGCGCATGTTTAATAATACGCCTAGGAACACGTGCAGTGTTAATAATTTCCTGATGTCGTCAATATTCTCGGCAAATTCAACAATTTTCCAAATATCAGCCATTTCCCTTATGTCCACGAACCAGAGTCATAGTCAAAGTCTAGATTTCCGGCTATTTCGAAGTAAAGTCACGATTGAAGTTTACTTTGGTTAAAGTGTCGACTGTGAATAGGAAAATGGCAACTTTGTACTTTCCAAAGTCAACTGTGGTCGAAAGACTCGTTTATGAATACGACCCTAAAAACAGTGAAAACAATTGAGCCTTATAAATTCACTGCATACAGTACATTTAAAAATCCATCAGGTTGTATTTGATACCACGATGGTCCAGTCGCTAGAGCACCGGACTTATAATCCTGTTGACCCGGGTCCGATGCCCGGCGTACCCCCGATTTGGGTTGGGCAAGAATGGTCCAGGTAACACAGGGGTCCTCTCTGGGAGCTCCGGTTCCCCTGTGGCATCCCAACAAATCTCCATCATCTCATCTCATCGCGGATGTAGCGTAGACCAGCCTCCTATGGCGCACCCTGGGCAAGGACTCTGTCGGTATATTGGTCTGCATAACTGGCTTCGTATGGGTGAATAATGAAAAGTCAAGTACCCGCCATTAGTAAACAAAAATAAAAAACGTAGAAAATTTCAATATGGTTGATAATGGTGAAATAGAAGAATTAACTTTTGCCAGCTGCATATACTTGACTGTTAAGTACGCCACTGACTGCTGTAATCCATCGCCTGCCAAAGATGCAACATGCCGACTTCTGATTTAGGTAATGTGAGTATTTTATTGACAGGAAGGCCGATAACAGACCCTAGTCCATAGTTGAAAGTAAAGCTTTTGTTTTGTCCAAGACATGTTTCGCTTTGAATAAGATCATAATCATCATCTGGCTTTCATGGAGTTAGGCCACTTGTTCTAATCTGGCCTCACTTTTGAAAAAGTCGTTTCTGTTTTTTGTCATTCTGTCTGCACGTCTATAATTGTTCTTCATTCCGGTACTGGAACTATTTTAAATTCTTCTACAATCTCTGTATTAATTTTTCTCATGCGTTTTATTTCTGCTACCTCTATCCGTGCATTTGATGTCCTAATTGTACAGTTTTTACTATCGTATATAAATATGAGAGGGCTAGTTTTTTGTTACAGTTCTAATTCCTTAGTGTTTTCTTCGGGTTAAGCAAATTATTATATCTGATATGTTTTTAAATAATTGTTTAATTTATGGCTGATATCTTTCTTCCTCATATTATGAAGTCATATTTTCTAAATAGTTTCAAAGTATTCCTTTTTTTACTATTTTACTTAAAGGATTCGGTCCTTCAAAATGTCATTGATTTTGGTTTCTTTCCTGAAATTGTTTATCTTTATTCTGTTACAGTTTTTTTAATTGTGATTAAGCTTTCTGTAAGTAATCTATGCATGACATTTACTTACGTATTTATGGCTTTTAAGTTCATTGCCGCTGTCACATAAGCCCGCCATCGGTCCCTATCCTGACATTACTTGGCCACCTGCAAATAATAGAGTATTAAGTTGAATATTTCTGGAGAGCGGGATATCTGGTATTTCTTCATTTTGTCACTTATTAATATTATTTCGTCCATGTATATGTTAAGAGTATTAGTGAAAGGGGACATCTACAGTTTCTGTTAATCTTAGCTGGACTTGATAATCTGAAATTGTATTTTATAATTAAGACGTTCTTATTGTAGATATGTATTATTTACATTTATTACGTAAATGGAATCGCTCTGTTTTTCATAATTGCGAATAGGTGTTCTCTTTGTGGGCAGTCTAAGACTTTTTCATAATCAATAAATAATAAGTATTTAAATTGTATTCTGTTCTCTTTTATGTTAGCAATTTGAAGCAGAATGTGGGGTCTGTGCATGAGTGGCCTGCCCTGAACACGTTTTTGATAAGATGATATAGACCTAAACAAATACAGATTTAAGTGGAATACTTTCATAAATGTTTTGAATTCCGTGTCTTGTCTTAAATTACTAATTAAAGCAGAATGTTAGGAAATTATAATAAGAGAAATGAGTTCGTGACAGGCTAGAAAGAAGAAAATTATGAAATAGATCACGTCCGTGTTCCCGACGCATCGCTTCATGAAAGCTTATTGTGCTTAAATACAATAGTTTCCTTGCTCATTGATGCACAATTGAAAGTAGTTCCGTTAAAGTTTTCTGTTATTTGTGTCAGAGGTAGTGTCCGAGTTGTAATCCTTCTCACGTGCTTCTTTTCTGCGTATTCTCTTTATACTTCAAGTCTATTTGGAATAGTTGGCACTGAATGTTTTCCCTACAGGAAAACCTGGACTGTGTCCATGTAAATCACGATCTCCTTTATAATATTGAAATGCATTGTCGGCATTCATTCAGGAAGCTTGTTTAGACGTTGATACCATCAGCTAAGTAAGGAAGCTAATGCTTTTCCGAAGCTTGCCAAATTCCATCATCTCCTACATCTATCGTCATTAATATCACTATATAGCTAAGAAATACCGTGTGCATGTTAAAACACCTGTTTCAGTCTCATTTCGTTAAGTCCCAAACCTTGTATAGAACTATGTCATTGTACACGCATCGATTCAATTTACATATTAAATCCCAGAGCTCTTCAGTGAATTTTTCAACAGACCGATCTCAGATATTCCTGATACGGTAGGCTAGTATTTAATCAACACAAACCGATTAAATTGTGCGCGTGTTGATTAAAGACTATCAGGAATATCTGATATCGGTCTGTTGAAAAATTCACTGAAATATCTGGTAAAAAGGAACTCTGGTATTTAATATACAAATTTAGGTATCCTTTATATTTATGTTACCGTTACTAGGAATGAGTGGATAAAAGTTCACAAAAGTCGCTTGTCGCAACGGCATCGATGAATAGAATATCCACTCCTTGTTCCTAGCAATGGGAACGAGTAGGCCTATATGGATAGGGTGACCAGACGTCCTCTTTTGTCTGGACATGTCCTCCTTTTTAGGCCTTTGTCTGGGGTCCGGGCGGATTTTTAAAAATATCAAGAGATGTCCTCCTTTTCGTAACTTGTATGCCTGATGTTTTGAAATTATCTGAATTGATGTCTTTTTCAAGTAATTTGCCAAGTAGGTGGCAGCAACACCGACGGAATATACTCCTTGCCAACGATAAGCCTAATAACTCTTTTGGTCTTTCATGTTGCTCCGAGGTAGCTAGTAAATCGAGGTGCGAATGTGAATCTAAATAGATATTTTCTGTTCCCTTTAATAATTATAATTACCTTGACTTTCATATGTAGCTAACAGTAAAATCATTCTTTTTTCAATTATTTTGTAATAAAATAGATAATAACATACTCGTAAGTATGATATAAGCTTAAATCTGTACTGTAAATATTTTGTAATAAAACAGATATTGACGTAATTTAAAGTGTAATGTAGGCCTAAGCCTAAATCTAAGTATACATTTTTTTTCCCCTTTTTTTTTCGAACAATGTCCTCCTTTTTAAGATTTGTGTCTTCTTTTTTATCGGTGTGAATCTGGTCACCCTATATATGGATAACTTGGGCATTAAATATCAACATAGGAATGGGATATTTCATTAGGAAGTGTTTCATAAATTACTTTTGACAGTATCCTATCCGTTATTGACGTAAAGCAAAATAGGCTATATATATATTGTGAAAATTTTACTTTTCTACAGTCGCAGATTTTCTCTCAGAAATCGTCTCTTGCCACAAATTTGAAGACAGGCAGCACGACAAAGATTTTCGGGATTGTCCTTTCTCAGGGAATTACCCATCTTACTTCTTATTTGCAAGATAATATAGTTTTAGAACTTCTCCTTGTCTGCGTCCACAGCAACGCTAGGTTTTTGAAGAGTAATGTATTCAAAATAGCATTATAAATTTAAACCAATAATGCTTTGTAAAATTTTATCATTATCGATTTCCGTGTTGTGTCAGTTTTATGACATCTGTTTTTGTTTTTAAATTTTGATTGAATGTTGATTAATTTTTGTTAACTTTTTACTGTGCTTTTCTCATCCTTAAAATAAATAGCATTTTAGAACCTTACTAGCCAAAGCGATTGCTCAGTAAAAAGAAAACCACCGAAAACTTACAGTGAAAACAAAAAAAAATAATCAACAAAAATAAGTCGCTTTTAATATCCTAAAGCGAATCAGGCTACTAGTTACGTCCAAAGAATGATGCGCGAATTTACGATAATATGAAATTTAATTTTTGCAGTATATATTATAGCACTTAATTTTGTAATATTGCATATATGAGTGTCAATCTCGTAGTGTGGTCACGTCTGTACGAGTATTAATGTAGAATGTTGTTTGCATCCACAAATTATAGAAGCGGAAAAGAAGAGAGTTAGAAGATTTACGTAAGCATCAATTACTAAAATAGAAATTTCTTTCCCGCTGGTCATTACGGTAAAATAAAATGTAATTTTGTATATTACTACCCATTAAGGGGAGAGGACGGTATTTTTTAAATCTTTTTTCCTATTTGGTGTAAAATATTAATTTTTTGTATGTAGAGAGCTCATAGCTGTGGCAACTCAACCAAATAAAAATATTTTGAAAAAAAAAATTATTTGGGGGCCCAAATTTGAAAACAATATACTCATTACAGGATTGTACTAAAACCGATATATTTAAACCGTTTTTAAAGATAGATTCAGACAGTTTTTTGCAATGTATTTAATAACAATTTTCTGATTTCCTTTTTTGCAAACAAATGGACGTATTTTTAAAATGAAATCAAGTAACAAAATTCTGTTATAGAGAAAAGTTTCCTAATAGTCTAAATAATGTGTGTTCTAAATTTCAAGCATGTATCTTTGATAGTTCAGAAATTATATCCATTTTTGTCTGGCAATGTAGCAAAAAAAAAAAAATGAAGTTACTGGAAACCGATAAAAGCACAAATACCCACAAAATATTATGCAATGCATTGCACACGTATCAAAGGGTATTTTAAAGAATTTTTTTTTTTTTTTTTTGAAAATTTAATTTACCGGAAACAACAATAAAAGTGGGCAAGTGATTTAAAAATCCATAACGCAGAACGTTTAAAAATGGCGACTCAGCATCCGATAAGGGCACAAATACCCACAAAATGTTACTCTATGCATTCCACACATATCACAGAGTATTTCAAATATTTTTCTTTTGAAAAAATTTACTCATTTTTCACCAAAAAATACCATCCTCTCCCCTTAAGTGCTAAAAAAGTTACAGTCTTAGAAGTTGATGCATGATCGGTATGAAATAAATAAAATGTCAGAAAGGAATTGCAATATAGTAGTTTGGTGATTTAATGTTGTAAATCGTGTTTAGTGTGATGAAAGTGTGTTTAGGAGAACTTGGATATAGAGATCAGCTAGGAAGTTACAGAATTGAAAAGGATGTTAGGAAATTTAAAACAGTTGCTAGTTAATTAATATACCCTATATTTCGGTAGAAGTAAAGAAGTAAATCTTAGAAAGTGATGTAGGGAAGTTCTGAAAGATGATATCAGTGAGGGTAGTTACAATTTTTAGGTAGTTTATTATTAGTGTTGATTGAGGTTAAGGAATGGATTATCAACAGTAATCTCACTAGAGGTTTTGATTTATCTAGAGAAAATCAAAACTCGAGTGGGATTTAATTGACTATTACACGATTAGGAGAAAGTATATAAAGATTAGAAGTAACAAAATACTCCAATACAATAAAATATTAATTGGGTTACGAAAATACAACTGTCTTCAAATTTATTATTGTACCATCTCAACATTACGCTAGATGGAAGTAGTATTTTATGATTGTTTTCTTGTTATCAGTTGTGCCAACTGTGGAATCCTCATTGAACTCTATGGACGGTTACTAGTCAAGAAGGCTTTGTTGATTCAGTTTTATTTTTATTAAAACATTTGCATTCCACTTGAATCATCCGGATCCCAGTAATCAACGTCACTTGACAGATGATTTTCAATAAATCTTAGTATTAAACAATCTCTGATACGTGACTATCTATAATATCATATAGCAGAAGCTATAACAAACATAACCTAAATAATATAAACAAGTGTTAGAAAAGTTTTAATTAGGGATGATGAAATAAACAAGAAACGTTTTAATTAACGATGATGAAATAAAAAATAAACATGAATAATTTTAAAAGAAACAATTATTGAAAATACAATTTTCAAATTTGAATGTTTTAGTGGTTGGTGGTTCAGTTGATGTTATATTGGACGTGTGCGTAAAAGAAGTGAACTCGTTGATGTACATGGTGTATCCCTCAACTTATTCAGGATTTCCGAATGGTGCTCTTCATATATAACCAATGATCTTTATTACTTCTTGTTCTTGAATGCCAATGCGAGTCATATTTGAAAGTGCTGTGCATCGACTGGAGTGGTTTGTAATTTTCTGTTTTTTGACGTCCAGACCAGTGGAGTTTGAAATGTTGGCAAACAAAGAAACAAATTCTAGGATAGTGATAAAAATAAACAAATGCTAGGGACGCGATAAAATTAAACAAATGCTAGGGACGCGATAAAATTGTGCGATAAGCAGCTATGATTGGTTGAAAGACGTCCTTTCGTACCGTTTTATTGGTCAAAAGTAGTGTGACGTTGTAAAAGTGTAATAGTCAAACTAAAATGAATTTGATGAATTAGCAAGATTATTATAATGTTGTGTATTAGGAAGAAGAGGATTTCTATGAGTAAATCCGTGTGAAGTGTTGTGTTAAATAGGAAATGTTAGTATAGTGATTTTTAAATAGGATAGGCAGTTAAAATTTAAGAACGATATTTTGAAAAAGTAATAATGATCAACACGATATATTATCATAAAGTAGGACGAGTAAGATGGGATGTACAAAGACCGTAATTATACATAAATTTATGTTAGTAAGAATATAATGCGGAAGGAACGTAAGTAAAGTGTGGAACTACTGTAACAAATGGTAGATATTTAAGACCAGTAAGGAGAAATGATCTGTTTAGAGTTAAGTTAATAGCGGAAGTAGAGGAGTCGTTAGTTAAACAGGCTGTCGGGATTGCATGCTAATTGTAGGTATAAATGTAATAGAAAGTTATGGTGAAACCCGCGTACAGAAATGTGATGATACACCATAACTGGTATAAATGTGATGACAATACAAATAAATAAAATAAATATTCCTATCCGAGCTTTCTAAAGAGCATATTTACTTACAAATATGAGCTATTATAATTTATTTTAGAAATAGGAATGCATGCTTGTAAAATAGTTTCTGTTTGTACTTGCATAAGTTATACGTACACTCAAACACATAAAATCAACCAAATCGCCATTTAAAAGTAGGCTAGCGCTTTCTCACATGTTCCAGAATGTCCTTATCTATACAAAGTTACGTATCTTACATGTACAGGTACAGTAAATACTGGCTGTAAATTTGTGCGTTATGGCAGGTAATGCTAGTAAGTAGGTGTTCCTCACTGTATGCCTACTCACTCCTAAGCACTAATTTCGACGTTGCTCGCGTCATGTCACAATTGCACGTGGGTTCGAGCTCCAGACTCCCTGTAACTTCTCCAAATGTAGACACGAGGGTACGCAACTAGTTAACCTTGGATATAGCCTACAGATTCCATGGTTCATCGTCCTCGTTTATATTTTGACAATTTGTTTAAACTTGTTACATAACACATTTATTAGTGCCTCTTTCTTCAGTATAAATAATCTCCTTTACGATATTGTTGTGCAAGATAGACTATAAATACTGGCAGTTACTGCAGTGAGGTATTTCGCGAAACGAATTTAGTGCTTAGCATATTAATGGAAGATAATTGTAACCAGTTTTTCGTTTTCTTTTAGTTACATAATTTCGGAGACAGCATGTGAAGAAAGTTAATAAAAAAATTAAACTGCGATGATAACAATAGAGTTCAGTTTCCTTTTACAAATTTCAGTTAGTTATTTTAACAATAATGTCATATGTAAATAATAGCAATGATTATGATAAATACTTCATGAGCGCTTCTTTTACGAGAATAAATAATTCAATTAGTGTTGACTGTCATGTAAATTGATTTATGTACCTACCCTTTGTTTGCTTTTATTCATGAACTTTAACAAGGAAGTACAAGAACAAAGTAAAAATATACTGTGAACCAATCAGAATAATTAATATTTATTTATTTATTTAATCCGGCAGGATTAAGGCCATAAGGCCTTCTCTTCCATCCTAGCAGATAGCGCATATAAATACAAACTCTGATGAAAATAATACGAATTAAATTAAAGTCCTATAGAAGGTCAACAGGGTCAAAAGAAGACTATAGAGCTCTTATCGAGCTAATAGAAGGAAAAAAAAATAAAGGAAAACAGAGATAGCAATGACTATATAATAATAATAATAATAATAATAATAATAATAATAATAATAATAATAATAATATAATAATAATAATAATAATAATAATAATAATAATAATAATAAATACATTACCGGTACATATTAATTGTCGATTTTACAACAGCTTAGTTACAATATTTATTGCATGTCATAGGTTAAGCCGAAGTTGCGCAACCTGACAGGTGTTCAACAAGCAATTACATGAACTAGAATGTGATTCTTTAATTTAAATTTGAATTTTGATATTGTTCGACAGTCTCTGACATGGTCAGGGAGAAAATTCATGCGTTGATAAATCTAATTTAAGGAATCGTCATTAATAAGAGAATACCTGTTATCCATTCGGATGGTGTTCACAAGAACAAGTCCTCACCACATTCCCCACATTTTGGACGAAGTTTCTGAACAGTCTTTTGACTATTTCATACCCGTAACCGTATGCGGCTAGAGTTCTTTTCAGAAGTTTGTCTTAACATTTTAAGAGAATTGTTCGTCTGCTGAAATCAGAAAGACCTCGCATGATAACAGATGTTGACGTTTAGCACGAAACACACAATTAATTTATTTAAGTGATAAGAGTAAATATGGGATAACTCTGCCCACATTCATTAATCCCAATACAAGTTTTCAGAGATAGTAATAATAATAATAATAATAATAATGATAATGATAATAATGCAATTAACTTAACGCACATTTGTACATTTTCTCTTGAGATCAAGTTAAAATTTGTAGAAGTTACGACAGAAATTTGTAATCAGTAAAGATGACATGGAAGTTTTTCCTCGGAAAGTTGAGTTTTCCTTGCCGAGGTCAGGTTCTTTAGTCTATTACCGGTAGACTTACAGAAAAAAATGGAATTCAATGCACCGTACTATTTTATCAATACCAATACCTAGTGATATCCTTGACTAACTCTCCAACAGACTTTTTTTTATACAATATAACGTATTTTAGGGAGAACAAGAAGAAAAGAAATTTAATTTCACGTAGAAACAACATGCATATCATTATCCGAATGCTACAGCGCGTCGGCGTTCCACGCTGGTAACCCGGGTTTAAACCTCTCCGCATCCAAGTGAAATTTGTGGTGGGCGAAGATTGCTTGTAGGCATATTCTTCGCTATGTACTCCATTTTCCACTACAGGCGTTCCACCATTGCTCCAATAATTATCATGCGCTAGATCGCCTCCCGTGGTGCACAGAATGCAACGCTACAGCGGCAAAAAGATGTAAATTTACGGCGCATCACTCCTAGAGGAGGACGTTTGGGTGAATGACGCGAAGTCAAGTATCTGCATTCGGATAAAAAATTATAATTAGCAACAATTTTGACCCTAATAATTATTGTTAATTAAGATTTCTACTGTTTGATTTAATTTACACGATTGTGTCTATTGAATGAAGTTGAGCTCGAGATATACTGTATGCATGTATGTATATCTAGTGTATGTACAGTAGCTGTCAGCACTTTAATCATGTTTTAAAATTTATGTTTTGTTTACTGTAATGTCGCCGTTGTCGGAAGGGGACAGAATACAAATTAGTTTAGTTTATTTAAGACGTGTTCTTTCATGCCGATGAGCGGGAGCAGTGTTAAATCATAGCCTCTTCATTTTACTGACAGTTTTAACATCAAAATTACTGTCTTCTCAAGACAATGATTGGTGGTTTTTAAGAGAGTTGATTGCGTCATCATTTGAGTCCATTGTGCGTTACGTAATGCAACTTATCCTGATGATCTAAGAAATATTTAAGAAATTTTCGCCCTTGCAGCGTGGACGTGATGTCACAGCTTTAGTAGCATCAATAAATAAATGTGGCCAGCCTTGAGAGTGCCGGGCGAGTGGACAGTAGCAACAAGTGAAGTGTTTGTGCTGCCATCGTGGCCTCTGCAGTCTAGACGAGACATCGCATTGCGGTTTTTGGTATCTAACAGTCTGAAATGCTTTTACGTCTGCGTCGTAAAATGAAAATATAATACAGAAAGTTACCTGGCTGACCGTCTTAAAAATGCAGGATGATTCGAAATATGCTACACTTTCAAAAGATTGCCTTGGTATCACGAAGTAGGTAGCCTACTCATCAGTTCCACTGCAGTCCAGCTGTTCTTTTATCGCGTTGCAAGTGACACAATCGTATGTAGTTTATGTTTTCGAACTAATAAATATAACTTAATATGCACCTAAATGAGATCAGTTTGACTGTCTATAAACGTAGTGTCGACCTGGGTAGCGCAGTCAGTATAGCGCTGGCCTTCTGTGCTCGAGGTTGCGGGTTCGATCCCGGCCCAGGTCGATGGCATTTAAGTGTATCGATAGTTGTCACGTTTCGATATCTTTATTTCAACTCGCATCAATAAACTCGAGATAACGGCAAAGGTGTTTCGTACTCCACGTGGAATTTATATCGGCACTTCAATTAAAAATGCTAATGTATCATTTACCGCTTCTTGTGATTGGAACGACACCTGAGAAGGCCTAATTAATAAATAAACGCGTATCTTATCTCTTCAAAGGAAAGCGTCGTCTTTGATGCCTTTTGGGTTTTAATAAAACGCGGGCACTATACAACAGAATGCATGACCGCCATATTGGCACGTGACCGCATCATCACCGAGTGACTCTTTTGTTGATAGAGGATTTTGAATCTAACAACTTTGTAAGTTTTACGTCCTATAGGGGATTTTGAAACTAAAATCGATTTTCATCGCTCTATTTCCGCCCAATTGAGTAAGCTTTCAACCTCAATATTTATACCGGTATTAGAATTCATTATAAAGATTCAAAAGTTATAAAAACTTGAAATCTGCAAAAATTGCGTTTAGAGGGTTTAAAATCTAGACGACTCAATTGAAAGTCGATATTAATTTGTTTTCCGGGACGTGTTACACAACTATTCGCGAAGGATCACGGTGCTGGTGATTTAAATGAAATAGAATGAATTAATGAATTAATAACTGAGTGAACAAATAGAAATTAAAGTAAAAAACAAAAGATAGCCTATTCTTGGTGCTGGCGCGTTTGCAAGGAAGCACACTGATTTAAATTATCACTGACTACATTGTTACTTTTTTCTTTAAACATCATCCTGATTGTGCTGTATTTTCAAAATTGTCTCATAATAATCTCTTTCTATTATCTAATATTATTTGAAATATATTAACATTCTATGTATTTTAGTTTAATTCTGCTACACAGTTTATTTCAATGTTTAATTAATAGTTCATAGTATTTTGTTGTTTAATTCGTAAATAACTCTTGTATACATGTAACTCTCATCTAAATCAAATTGTTGAATTCTTTGTAAGTTCATGCATATGTATATACACTTTTTGCTGGTTGAGTGGAAGAGAAGGCCTTACGGCCTTAACTCTGCCAGCTAAAATAAATCATTATTATTATTATTATTATTATTATTATTATTATTATTATTATTATTATTATTATTAAACTGGTCCTAAAACTGTGTGAGCTCAAAGACCATTAATTGGTTCAGAACGAAAGTAAACCCTCCTATCGAAAATAATTAAAACCGTACATAATATTAGATTTGCGTGACTGGATTATGATCTTTGACTATGCATAATTATAATTGATATCTATGTATAATTGATTCCATACCTACACTTTTTGTTTTCCAAATACCCAGTTTAATCTATGAAATATGAGCATGGTTACACGAAATTTTATTTTATTAGGCCTTAAAACGCGGGATAATTATTCACAAAGTAAGAGGAAAAACACTCGTGACGCAATCAAACATCGTATCTCATAATCAGTCTTAGGAACTTGGTACCAAACATTGCTTTCAGGTTGAGTGCAGTCAGGCATTTAGATCTATTGCACCAGCATACTATATTCTGTTCATATAAACAACTCACAGTATATTCGCAACTATGGGTGGATGACTCGTCACTACATTACAATAATATGCACAGTAGAGAAGTTTCATTACATACTAACGTTCGCAGTGGAGTCGTGCAGTATAGTGAGCGGGTTTTTAACGTGACAGAAGTTAAATCCCCCAGTCACAAGAAGTTGAATGCAATACTTCAAGAATTTGCTGGTAACCATAATAACAAATGAAGAAACATTTTTCTGGAAATTATGTAATGTGGACATTAATCTATCAAACGAATAATAGTACAGTAACACTGTGCTATGAAAAAACACGCGGAACACCTGTGTTTACATGGGAAATACAGCAATGAAGAGAAACCGTCTTCTTCAAAACCCGAGTCAAGTATAAATATTATATATAATATATTCCACCGGGTATTCCGGGTTCGATTCCTGGTCGGAGCAAATTACCTGGTTGAGATTTTTTCCGGGGTTATTTCTCAACCCAATATGAGCAATGCTGGGTAACTATCGGTGCTGGACCCCGGACTCATTTCACTGGCATTATCATCTACATCTCATTCAGACGCTAAATAACCTAAGATGATAAAGCGTCGTAAAATAACCTACTAAAATAAACAAATAAATATAATGTTGGTATGTTGCAATAACCCTTCGAACAATTGAATTGCCTATAACAGTCATTCTGCTGTAGTCCAGAATTGTGGAAATGAGTGAAAGCGTGAGATAGCTGCAAGAATACTATTGTTAAGTATAGGCTATATACCAATCCAAGTCACAATAGTTATTAAAGCAAATATCAAAAGTGTCCTTGAAAATAATTATTGGTTTAATATGATGTACCACATACGAGATGCACTATTAGATTCACAGAGCTATTATTCACTTGATGATACAGTAAGAAATACTATTGTACCATATTTTACATTTGCTTTATGTAGTCGCATCGTGTGACATAGAACGAACATTTTCCGCGTACAAATAGTTTCTTCTGAACATAGGAGGAGGATAAGCTGAAAAATTACGTTGAGTATTGTAACAAGTCTGGAGGCATATCGTATTTGATTTGTTATTTTTATACATATACATGAATTATTTTAGATTTAAATTTACGAATGTTCTAATTTGAAACTCAATGTCGTTTATATTACTTGCTTATAGTGTTTCTTGTTCTATGACCATGGACCATTGGTACAAAGCCAAGTTTGGTTACTACCCGACTGTACATGTTTCTTTTGCTGGTTTGTTGAACTTCAGAGCTACGTTACTACTGTTCATTCGGTAGAGATATGGTTCAAGGTCACACAACTTAACAGTTTTGGTACCAACTTCCTAGCTGTGCTCATAACCATCTGGCTAGTAAACACGGCGATGTGATATAATAGCCTAGCTAATTGGAAGTGGATTTGAAAGAAGCAGTTACTTTGGGTGCTATTTATAGACATTTCGCTGCACGCGCTACGAGCGTGCTAAACTTGCCCCGGCTATCCACTGGTTACTTGTACAGAATTCAAATCATATCATATCGCTAACACTGGTTTATGAATACGAAAAATGCTGATCATCCACCGGAAACCCGCGCTAAAAATGTCTATGAATACGGCCCTGTGTGTTTTAGTTTTCGTACTAAAGTCAGTATGGTTTAACATTTTTTAATAATTTTCCCACTTGATAAACGTGAATGCATTGTAGCCTACATAATTTTAGGTTCAGAAGAAAAAAAATATGTTACCCAGATTGCATATAAGTCGGTCAAGAGATGATGAAATACCTAAAAGAAAAAAACTACATGATTTTCATAACCTCAGTTCAGTCAGTATGCAGCAAAGCAATTGAATACAGTAGTTAACTTCTTTTGTCATTAAAAATTAAACAAAATATATAAAAAAAGAATTTATGTAAAATAAATAGTAAAATTAATAGTAGATAAAATAACAAGTAGGTAGTGTGTTAATAAATAAGAAAACAGTTCCGAATAAGGAAATAAATAATCGACTGTTTCATAACATCAGTGCAGGACTTCTAGCAAATGTTTTGCGAAAGAGAGAGACATAAACTAAAATCTGTTTATGAATGGAATAGCCCCCAGGTGATATGTTAAACAAATCTACGAAAAACTTTATTTTGATATCCGTATAAAACGGAACTAAATTAAGGCAGGTAGATAGAGCGTAGGGCGGAACGCGTTATAAGTCCTTGATCCCGAGTGCGAGTGTAGGTTCGTGCTTACTGCCGGACTGGACCCGACTTCTTCCCACTCCAGCGCGTGGTGTGGGTATAAGGACACGTGTAGGAGTGTCGCCTCTAAACAGAAATACAAAGCATAATACGAGTCTCTCCCCGCACCCCAATAAACAATTCGGGACTTGACTTCCAGATGCTGTAGTTTTTCATTCCATTCTCGTGGCCAAGTTTGGTTGTACCCCGCTGTGATTGCCCACGTGTGAAATCGCTCTGAATAGAGGCACATTTGGTCTTTTATTGCAAAAATAGAATCACTTCGCGCTTGCGATGTTGGCTGTGCAGTTTTGCATTATATGGTCACAGTGACAGTTTGTATTCTTAGCGTTGGTACAAGATCTGCTTTCCATTTGTATTTATATCTACTTAAGTTACATTCTCTTCTTCTATGTCTAGCTCTGTTACCTATAAAGTATAAATATTGTGATGTGATATTGCAAAAAGTCTTTTTCATTCATTCCTATTTTTATGCCCAAGGGCAGGTCTTTCACTGAAAATTCTTCAATCTTCCCTATTTTTCGCCTTCCTCTTAAACTTCGCATACGATCCATAGGCTATATCTTAATGTTGCCTAACATCTGATATCTTCTTGTGCCCTTTCTTATTCTGTCTGGCCATTTCATGCGCTCCATTCTTCTCCATACCTTTCAAATACATTTGAAATTTTTCCAGTCGTTTCTCTTCACTTCGTCGTTTCTGTCCCATACAATCCCACACTCCACACATAGGACTTCACTAGTCTCTTCTTCAGTTATTTTTATAGTTGTCCGCAAAAGATGTTCCTTTTTTTATTAAAAACTTCCTTAGGGAGATTATTACCAAAATAAACGTTTTCAGCATTTCTTGTGCCGAAAAATGTGGTTTTTGGTTTTGCCATCTACCTATCTGTGTACAGCTGTTTCTCTTAAATTATTGAACATATTTCGTTCATATTCAGAATATACAAATCAATACACGGGTAATGATGCATGTGAAGTACAGTTAACTATAGAAAGAACGGGGAAGTGACAAAGGTAGAATACTGGAATTTAATGCAGAATCACAATATTTCCTCTAATGAGAAAATAAAATTTAGTGAGATTCTTTTTGAAACTAACTATACAATTTATTGATATCTACACCAAATATAAGTAGCCGACTTTCTTCGCGACTTAAGGAAAACAAAATGAAATAGTATAAAATTATTTTCTTCAGAGAAGTTAATACTTGCATACAGAATTATTTTTAATGTGATTTGCTTGTTCTTTATCCTTCATCACAATCCTGTTTTCCTATGCGTTGAAAAATGACCACAGAAACAATGATTGGTTTTTAAACTTTTTCGAGGGTCTGAGTTTAACATCACTGTTATTTGACAAGAAAAGCGTGTACTTAGAATTTCGCCATAAACCACTAACGTTTTAGTACTTGTATCATATTTAGAAATCGATTTTCGTGAATAGAAAAGTATTGATAATTATGACAACATACGAACTGTTAAAGAACTGAATAATTTCAAGGGAAACATTGTTCCGTGGCCCGGTATCGAACCCGGGACCTATGGATGAGCGCACCAACGCTCTACCTACTGAGCTATCCAGGAATTATATCATGCCCTGTCTCAGTTATTTCATTTTATATCCATAGGTTGACAAGAAGTCAAGGACCCAGCATTGAATGCACACTTTTTCTGTGTGACTTAAATTGAATTGTGGTTTTCTATTAACGAACAGTGACGTGTGTTATACAAATTTGACTTTTCAGGAATAGCTCCCTGTAAAGTTGACTTGAACAATTTCAAGGGAAAAATGTACATTTATTCTTTAGAAGTGTTTTCATTGTCTTAAATAATCGTTGTTTGAAGCCCATTATTAACATTAACTTAGGTCTTGAATCTAAAAACCGCTTCATAGTTTGTAGAATGGAAAATAATAACGTAGGCTATTATGTACCAAAACGAATATTCTGAAATTGAATTGAAAAAGTGTTTATTTCGATTATATCTATGACATATGACTTGAAAGAAAAACCAATACATACATACTTCTAGCCATAAAAAGTAAGTGAATGAAACCACAAAATAAATGTATTTGTAACATAAAACTGTTTATAAAATATAAAATGAACTTCAGATTTTGAGAAAAGGTTAAACTGGGTAGTATTTGCCTGCAATAGGGGCTAAGATCTGTAATTATTTTAGAAGAATGGAACGCCAGCATATCACATTTACGAACAAAGTTATAAATTGTGGCATTGTTCCTCCAAATAAGACAGCATTGTCAGTGTCTTTTTTTTTTTCTCTCAGCACTGATGTTATTTATAAATCGCTGTTCCTGCAACAAGGTAATTTGAATATAATTTATGTTTACTCTCATCTTCAAAACAGGGATGCGTCTTCAATACCAGAATGTGTCTTCTTCATGAGCACCACACCTTGATCTTCTGATGTTACTCGTATCCAGAATGCCTGGGATATGTTCAATTTAGTTAGTTATACAGGTGAACATTCCTCCTGTTTCTTCAGTTTTTAATGTTCTGGTGATTGGTGTTGTCGTTGATGGCATATCTTTTACGAGTTGTTCATAATCAAACGATTTTCGTGAAAGCTTACCTGCTCCTGATATGGCCATATCAAATGCACCATGGCCATATCAAGTTCATTTCACTTTTATTTTTTCACGTGACAAATTTACATTCCTTATAGCCTAGATCATACATGTAACAGATAAATCCTCGCTACGTTAAAATCGGCAGCACTTTGAAGAGAACAACCGCCAGGATCGCCACCCGTTCGCCGTAAACGAACACGAGATGGCAGCTCAGTAGCTAATGCAATTCAAATGGGTATTATGACGTGACGCCTTATGTAACAACTAGATGGCTGCGTAGTAAACCTGACAAAAGTTGTTAACCTCAAAGCCTATAACCCCACATATCTGTTACATATATGATCTAGGCTTATAGCTGGGATTACGCAAATATTTTGTATTGTAAGAAAAAATGACGTCATAATCATGTGTTTTTTAATCTGAATCGGTAGAAAATACGTTACGTTGTAATGGAAACTTTTTTTCTTTTTGCAAATGTGCTGGAAATGTTTGGCATTAGTAGACAATACAGTTCATATAACTTAAGTATTCTCTTTAGTGGAAACTTTAGAAATTTTGTTTCAGATAATAATGTCGGTCAACATGAATAAGAGGGGATTATGGGCTGAAGAAGCCATGTCCAAAGCAGTGAGCGATATAAAGAGTGGAAAGTTCTCAGTTCAAGGCGCAAGTAAAACTTTTGTGTGCCTAAATGTACTTTACGCCCTATTTGGAGAAATATGGCCCATTAAAGAAGTCAAAGTTAGGTGGGAGAACCACTCTGACACCAGAACAAGAAAATAGCTGTGCCAGAGAATATTCCGTTTGTCTTCTGTAGCTTATCCATTGACTCCTAACATTCTGAGCACGGGCTGGGTTCAGTCTTTGAACTTTGCGTCGTGCAACGTCAGGGTTCCTGTTCAAAGAACTGTCGAAACACGACCAGCAGTCCCTTTAAAACGGTTTGTCAGGAGGACGAAGTCAAGGACATGCGACCCTGCGGAGTCTGTGAGAATTTCTACCACAAAGAGTGTGTTGGCCTCACTGCTGCTGACAAAGACATTTTTATTTGTCCCAATTGCGACCAGTAATTTGTTTTCAAAATCTTATTTTTGTCTTGTAAGTACACTTCTCTTGAATGATTATTCATTTTTGTTTTTTTGAAGTTAAATTTTTATGTCAATTTTGTAAACAACTTAATTTTTTATGGAAAAGCGTGTTTTGACTACACTTTTGAATTATAAAAAAGGTTATTAAGTATCATGTTTATTCATTTTACACCAAAATTATATAATTTTAGCACAACTGCGCTATCAAACTGAAAACAATCACGATTTGTAGAACATGTTCCTGATATGGCCATTAGGTAGACTTTTGGAATTTGGGACTTTTTGGACAATTAAAGCTATTTTTATTGGGAAAGGAAATTGTTTTAAGAAAGTCCATTAGACTGAGAACGAGTAAGAAAAAAGTGGTTTACATTTTTTTTCAAAATGGCGACTAGAAAAATTCTCAAACCTTAGCATGGCCATATCAGGGACACCTACCTTACATGAAATTCTCGTCTCTAATTATTAGTATATAGACTACGCAGATGTAACATAAGCGAAATTGTGCAGTTATATGCAACATAAGGCCATAGTTAATGGATTTGAAAATCTATAGTGAATGTAGATAATTCGTCAGCATATACAATAGTTTCAACCCCTGGAAAAAAAAAAGTAAATGCATGAACTTATGGCCCCAGTAGTATTCGTTGAAAATCTCCATGAAGCGTTATGAATTGTCGCATGCAATTCGTAATGAATATCATCGCCAATGATGGTATCTTGATATTGCCTTTCCGTTTATTTCCAGGAACAAATATTCAGATATAACTATAATGCGATTTCAAGTCGCAACAAGAGTGATGTTAATAATAATTAGGGACGTGTTCCTTTATGGGTGGCAAATTGTTGTACGTAGCTATATTATATAAAACCACTGTCGTAGCTATTACGTCGCAGGAGATAGTATTCGACAGAAATTGATCTTCGTGGTACTACACTCGTAAATCACGAGGAGTGCTTGCTGCAGCATTCATGGAAGTCCTGGAACAGAGTCTGTTAGTGGCGACATCCGAAACCGACGTTCTGTCTCTTGTATCTCTGTGGCATGAAGTAGCCACGCTGAAACTAACCATTACCAAGTTTTGATGTAATCTGTCAACTGCACGATTCGGTAATTAAATGTAGAGGACAAGTGAAATCTGTTTGTCTGATCTCTTGTTGAATTCATTGCGTAACCCTGGAGGTAGGCTCTGTTATTTGATGATAATGCTCTTATTTATATGCAGACATGGCCTTCTCGGAACCCCACGATGTCGGAGGCTATTAATTACACTATCTTGTTTAGAGTATCTCAATTACAAATACTAAAAGCTATTCTTTATCTCCCGGTACATGGAAATGAGTACTCGGCCTCTGGCATATCTATGCCTTTACGAGGGTGTGTTGACGACAAGTTTGCTTCCAATTGTTATTTGACGACATTAACCACGGTCTAGAAGTAGATTATACCAGCTTTTTTTGTAGGAAATTAGCGTTAATGTTTTAAATGCTTCACTAAACAAAGAAGAGACTATTATCTAAATCGTAATGGTTTATTCTTTCTGCCTTTTTCTCATTAGGACAAAGGCGGTTTAGTTCTTTGGTTTTCTAACGAGCTGAATAGGCCTACATACAGGAAACAAAATCATTGTAATACAGATTTTAGAGGCATTTTTAGCATTTTTAATGTGGATATGGAGAAGAATGGAGCGTGGGAAATGGGGAGACAAAATAAAAAACGAAGCTGTGCTAGAAAGAGTGGATAAAGAAACAATAATCTGAAGAAATTGGCTGAGAAAAAAGAAACTGTCTACTGAAGGATGCATTGGAAGGAATGGTGAACGGAAGAAAAATTCGGAGTAGAAGAAAAATCAGATGATAGACAGTAGGCCTATTAAGATAAATGTATCGTATGCGGAGACGAAGATGAAGGCTTTCAGCTAATAATTGGAGAATGCTGAGTTTGCAGTGAAATACCAGCCCATCGGTAGAAAACTATTATTATTATTATTATTATTATTATTATTATTATTATTATTATTATTATTATTATTATTATTATTATTAAACTATTAGCCACTGAGAAGGACTTTTGAAGAAGGGCAGCGAGAAAATCAAGACGGGATAAGATTCAGAACACAGATGAGAAATGTTAGAAGTTAAAAATAATGTTTTGGAGACGATGGTAGAGAGGAGACTGAGATGATATGGACATTTTGTGAAAATGTTGGAAGAGAGAATTGGTACCAAAGAAAAATTTTAATTGGCATCCAGAAGGCAACAAAAGAAAAGGAAGACTAAAAGAAAAATAGATTGACGCAGTATAGAGGAACATGCACAATCATGGGCTTACAGAGGTTGGCAGAGATTTATGGAGAACTTGAATTAAGTTTGGGTGAAGGAGAACCATTACTTATGAAAAAAATCTTGTTAAAATAATAATAATATAATAATAATAATAATAATAATAATAATAATAATAATTTTATTGTTATTATTAAACAATTATTTTAAATAAATTATTAGCAAAGTAAGCTTCTTGCTACTGACTTCACAATCTTCTATTTGTCTAATTCCAGATTTTAAATAACTCCAAATTGTGAAATCGTCCTAGTTTTGGGCGTTTTAATGATCTCCCTGCTTGCATTTCTTCTGCCACTGTTTTATTCAATCTCATGGCATGTTCAGTCTGTGTAATGCGTCGGGTTTTAATTTTTGCTACTGTCTCTGACTCTTTAAATAACTTATAATGTATTTTTGTATTTTTAAAGAGTTCTTCGTTTCTAAATTATAGTAACTTTCATCGCTCCAAAGAAATGTTAGGTCTACGAAACATTTTCCGTTCTGATATTCTTAGTTTTTGTGCATCTCATTTAAATAGTATCCATGTGTTTTGGATGCATATATTATATTATAATGTATTAGGAATTTCGAAACGTTTATTTTACATTTCCGAGATATGACTTTACTTTTTAAAATACTAGAAAGGCCTGTAAGATTTTATTTACTACATGCCGAATTTTAATACTGATTTTCTCTTTCACATTGTTAGAGTTAAATGTTCCCAGATATAATAATAATAATAATAATAATAATAATAATAATAATAATAATAATGCTTACTTACTTACAAATGGCTTTTAAGGAACCCGAAGGTTCATTGCCGCCCACACATAAGCCCGCCATCGGTCCCTATCCTGTGCAAGATTAATCCAGTCTCTATCATCACATCCCACCTCCCTCAAATCCATTTTAATATTATCCTCCCATCTACGTCTCGGCCTCCCTAAAGGTCTTTTTCCCTCCGGTCTCCCAACTAACACACTATATGCATTTCTGGATTCTCCTATACGTGCTACATGCCCTGCCCATCTCAAACGTCTGGATTTTAAGTTCCTAATTATGTTAGGTGAAGAATACTAATAATAATAATAATAATAATAATAATAATAATAATAATGGTAATAATGGTAATAATAACTGATCTAACAATACAGAACGAAAGAGCGTGGAAGACCTTATTAAATGAGGCGAAATATGAAGGGAGAGTAATGAGAAAAAAAAATCACTACATTTTCATATCTGTGTATCGATAGCTTAGCGAACAGATGTGATATTAGGATCTAGTCTGTGTCATTCAATCCATAATATCAACAACTACTCCACAAACACTAGCAGAAAACATCAAAAGAATATGATAGAAAACGTCTATGTACCATATAGACGCAAGTGTAGTTCTGAGTGATAAGTAACATCGAGGAAGATCAGTAGAAAATCTAAGTTTTCACATTAATTTAGAAACATTTTTATAGTATTCTGTGATTACCTGTTATGGAGGACAATCGTAGTACGTGTAAACTTTGCAGTTTATAACATCATTGAAACGTGAAAATGAAATGTTGGAGTCTAAAGAAATTATAGGATATATAAATTTCGGACAGACTCTAACTTCATTACAAATTGACCTAGAATGAAATTAATTTCGCCAAAATGACCCTACATATAAAGAATGTAACATAGCAAAATAATGTATATATCTTAAGCCATTTATAAGATATGTTACATTATATAAACGTATACATTATAAAAAATCTAATTTTTGTATTTTTAGATCTACTATTTCTAATTAATTTAAGTGAATAATTTCACCATAAAACATAACCATATGTTTAAGCTTTAATTTAGACCTGAATGAAGTTTTTTTACACAATTGGAAGTCTAGTTTTTGTCTGTCGAAAGGATAAAAAAAAAGTTGAAAAATCTGAAATAGGAGAAAACAGGCATTAATTATGGTGTATAGTGTATAGTTCGAGCATCCAATTAATAACTAGGTGGAAGACTTTGTGTTGAATATATTGCCCTACTGTTCGAGTGGCCGTACTGTACAAACAATTCTATACAAAATGTCTTCACCCGGTGCCAACAGAAAACTTGTTGTGCTACGTAGGGCTATTAAAAAAAAAAGAAGAAAAACTGTGGCTCATCTACTATCAGAATACGAGAATGGCTGTGCGCGATTTAATGAAATGCAAGGATACAGTGTTACTTATTTTAGTATTATCACAGTCTAGTACATAGTCACGAAGCTCAATACGTAGGGAATATGCATCCAATGACAGTTGAACTTTAGTTGCTAGCCATTAGGATCGCTACTATCGCCTCATCACAGACAATGCGAAATAGTACTGGCACAGTCTATTGTTCCTAGTACTCTCAGTGCTAACCGCTTGAAGCGCTGTATCGCGAGAAATGCAAAAATTCACCTCAAGTTCCGTGACTGATATTAGACTGTGGTATTACTGTACTTCACTGTGTTTCTTAGTTGTAAGTTATAACCAGCACAATATTGTAGTAGTGTAGTGTGTAGTATGGTTCTCAGGAAAATATTTGGGGCTGAGAAGGATGAAGTTACAGGAGAATAGAGAAGATTACACAACGCAGAACTGCACGCATTGTATTCTTCATTCGACGTTAAATCCAGACGTTTGAGTTGGGCAGAACATGTAGCACGTATGGGCAAATCCAGACATGCATATAGAGTGTTAGTTGGGAGGCCGGAGGTGAAAAGACTTTTAGGGAGGCCGAGACGTAGGTGGGAGGATAATATTAAAATGGATTTGAAGGAGGTGGGATATAATGGTAGAGATTAGATTCATCTTGTATAGGATAGGCACCGATGACGGGCTTATGTGAGGGCGGCAATGAACCTCCAGGTTCCTTAAAAGCCATAAATAAGTAAGTGTGTAGTATGAAGACGCCAGTGATTGCAGTACGACAGGAGCTTTCAGTTACGAAACTATTATTATGCACTTGTTGTTTAGTCAGTTGTCCGAAGACAGGTTTAAATCTCATAAGCGGCATCAATAAGGCATCACTTGTGAGGCAATTAGGCCAGAGGAATGGGGTAGGATGGCCAGTTCTTTTCCCCCTTCATTGCATACATCGCTGACTAGTTAACATACTGCATTAATCAAACTTCAGGTGTATACAAACATTATTTTGTTCTTTCTCTGATACATATAATCGAGTGAGATGTACTGCATCATAATAGATATGCAATGTACAGCTGTCAAAAAAAAAGTGGCCGCACTCGTGAACAGCGAATATTTTCAAAGTCCACTTCGGGTCGCGGCGATGTTACACGATGCATGTGCTTGTACAAACAGTTCCGGAACTATGAAAGTGTTCCATATCTGCGTCTCGTAGACCAGCGGTAGAGTGCTTGTTTAATCATTCAAAGGTTGTGGGTTCGGGGCTTCTTCAAGTTTTCATGTTATTTTTTTATCGTTCTTTAGCGATGTAAATGATATTCAAATTATCATTTATATTAAGTTACCGTTCTTTATGGATATCACGTTATTTATATTTTGTTATCGTTCTTTAGAGATATGAATAAAATTCAAGTCATCATTCGTATTCTGTTATCGTTTTATAACGATATAAATAATAATTATTATTATTATTGTATCTCCAATGGGGGTTAGCCCTATTTTACATATGTATGTTAGGGCTATAGTTTTATACACAAAAAAGATAAGCATAAAGAGAAATAGAAAAGAAAATTAAATTAGCTTACGCGATGTAAACAAAACATAAATAATCCGTAAATTAGGCATTGCGATTGCAAAACAAATATCAGGTATCAATTTGAAACATACAAAAACATTAACAATACACATACGTAACACTTCTACTGTATAACACAAATATGCAGCTTTCCGTAACATACATCATTAATTAATACATAATAGACACACAAACACAATCAAACTATAATTACGACATTGCGACGACATCAAGCATCCCATAACTGACTCACATACATAACAAATTAAGCATCCGTTGCAACACGTACACTTCAACATAGTAACCACACTTTTAAAAGTTACAAATTTGGCTCCAAGAAGAATAAATAGGACACTGTTACTAATTACTATTCTTCTACAATTTCTTAAATACATCTGTAATAAATCTGTGAAATTCCGATATGAATAATATTAACGTTTTTTATATTGTTATCGTTCTTTAGCGATATAAATAATATTCAACTATCATTTATATTCTGTTTTCCTTCATTAGCATTATAAAATAATATTCAAGTTATTTATATTGTTATTGTTCTTTCGCAATATAAATAATCTGTATTTTATTTAAGTAATTATTGTAACACAAATAACCATTTTTCTTTGTAAAATAGGTTATTTTATTTAGATAATTAAATACGTATTATATAATATCTTATGTTAATTAAACAAACCGATATTTATCATTTATATTCTGTTATCGTTCTTTAGTCATACTGTATAAATAATATTCAAGTTATTTATATTGTAATCGTTCTTTAGCGATATAAATAACATAAATTTAATATTAGGTTTGGAAAATCCAGTTGCATAATACTGGTATTAGTTTTTATTTTTGTATTATTACATTATATATCTTGAACCACAATAAAATGAAAAGGAGTAACGAGGAATTGAACCTGAGACGTTGACATCTAAATTCCGACATTCGTCCGCTGAGCTACGAGGACAAAAGTGTGGAAACATTTTCGGAAAAATTGGCCCAATCACACTCCAAGATTTTCTGATGATTCGTAGAAGCTAGTCCAGGATGCGGGGGGCAAAGGCTAATTGGGATTTCCCGGTCTCTGATCGGGTCAAACATCCTGATAGAACTAATATTTAACCCTTGCCGTGACTTTCGGTTAAGTCCGGAGGGCCCAATTAGTCAAATCCACTCTCCTCATCTCCACGCTTGGGCCCCCTGGAATTTAATAAGATGCGAAAGAGATAGTGGTGTGCGGAAAGCAACGGGATGTTACCGCATTTAGGCCTATCCTTCCCAAGAAAAACTGCAAACATGAACAAAGGAAGCTTTTAATAGAAGAAGAAGGATCTTGTGCGGACCTCTGGAAAAAGAACTAAGGAAGAGACTAGTGAAGTGCTTTGTGTGGAGTGTGGCATTGTATGGGGAAGGAACATGGACATTACGACGAAATGAAGAGAAACGAATTGAAGCATTTGAAATGTGGATGTGGAGAAGAACGGTGCGTGTGAAGTGGACAGACAGAATAAGAAATAAAATTGTGTTTGAAAAAGTGAGTGAAGAAAGAATGATGCTGAAACTGATTAGAAAGAGAAAAATGAATTTGTTGGGTCTCTGGTTGAAAAGAATAATAGACGACATTAGGATATGTGGATCATACGCGGAGACTAAGAGGAAGGCAGAAAATAGGAAAGATTGGAGATTGCTGGGTTTGCAATGAAAGACCTGCCCATGGGCAGAACACTTATGTATGTTCAGAATACCTGGAATATCGTGTCTAAGAACAGTCGCTATTTGCAAAGACTAGTCGATTCCATGCCCACTCGACTGCAAGATGATCGAGATAAGAGGAAGATAGACTAAATATTGAATTGTGGATTTTTGTTTTGTTTTTTGAACACTTAATTGTTTGAATGTTTTAAGGCCGACGCCAGTAAATTTGTTTTGTTTATGCCACGAAAGATATTTTTATTGAGAATAAAATCTTTATTCTTTCCATTTGCAGCCACAATATCATAATGATAAAGTCATGGCATAATATATTAATGAACCTGATATTAATTACTAAAATAATCGTAAAAGAGAAAGGAGCCATTATGTATAGTTTGTCTCTCTCAAAAACAAAACAAAAAATAACAAAAAAAAAGCACGAGGTTGTAGTCGATCGCAGGACCTCACGAATAAGAGGCCGGAACGCTACCATTATGCTATCGAATAACACACAGAATACTTCAATTATAACTGTAGATAACAGGCAACATGGTCCAACAACATGTAACATCGCCTGTCTCCGAATTGTAGCGAAGATACCCGAAGGGAACTTCGTTTCAGGAGAGCGGCCACTTTTTCTTTTGACAACTGTACATATCAGCCAGAACCTCAGTGAGAGGTAAAATATTGTGTACTTAATTTCTGAAAATCTTTTATGGCAGGCCTCTGATTATCCGATTTTTTCGAGTAACCGTTTAGACCAGCTCTTTCATTACCAACGGTAATATATGTAGGTTCTACTGTATCTTTTTTGCACGCATCAATAGTTGTAATGTCAAGTAGTGTTGTCACATTTTCATTGCAAAGATTATTTCCGTTACAGTTATTTTTATACTGACATGAATACATTGATTTCTACCATCACTATCCACAATAATTACATTTTAAGCTATATGATTACTTCTTGGAATTAAAATTGGAATTACAATCACTGACCTTTTTTGTCGTCATCAGACAAATCCAGGTACGACAACATTGGTTTTTACTCCACGCGGAGTTGATGTGAGAACGTTAATAACAATAGCTAACGCGTCATTGGTAAGATATGTTACCACTTCTTGTGATTGGTGCGGTATCTGAGAAGGCCAAATGAATAAACATTCTCAAAAGAAAGAGCCCTCTTTGACATCGCATGGGTATTAAATGAACGTTCGAACTATAGAAAGTTTACTACGCTTATATATAAATAATTAAGAAAGTACTGAGATAATGGTACAATGAGTAAAAAATCTTATTTAACAAAATTAAAAAAAAAAAAGAAAAAACTGACCTTTCATGTGGCGATGTATACCTTAAATCAATTAATGTAAATAGAGCTAATAATAAGTTATTTAAAATATTGTTGACTAACCCAATTACTCAATATTTAACTTATCACATAAAATCTTGTGCAGGAAACTGACTTTACTAGGGGATAAAATTCAGAGATCGGTCTGGCACGTCGGTCACTGAAGTCTGCGTGACTCGGGTTTACCAGCCATCCGATACCCCCAGGGCTCTGATTTCACCCATCTTCCTCACAGCGCGAGTAGGCGATATCCTCTGAAACCGGTCGGCATGACGTCACATATGACCACATGAGTGGGCGTACATCATTTCCATGAAACGTTATCTACGCTAATAATACAATACACATCTCCTGCCACCACCAGGACAACATCGGCGGGCTGATACCGCTTTGGATGGAAACCGAAAGCCACGATTAAGTTGCGTGTGGCTATAATCCTCTGTAAGTAATGGACGCGAAACCTGTAATGAAGCTGTGTCAACACTGGGTATTAAGCGGACAGTGTTTCGTACCTGCACTTCTCCACAAAGCCTTCGCTAAGATTCCCTGAAAGGATTCAGCGTTGTTACGTAAATGTACGCCTCGGATAGCTTCATGCTGATTTTACTATGAAATAATGAGACGATTATACAGAATGTGATTAAACTAGGGTTACCATCCGTCCGGCAAAAAGAAGACATGTCCTCTTTTTTAATCATTTTATCCTGCCCAGCAGGCATTTAAAAATAATTTGAAATGTCCGGCATTTCGCATTTCAACTAGAATTAATATTAATATTGAATAATGTGCGATATTATGCAAAGAATATCTAAACAAATGGTGAAAACTTATGAAAGAATTTAACTGCTTTCAATGGTTGAAGCTGGAGCACATAAAAAACGCAAAATGTGATGACCTATTGACATGCATCGAATTCTTACACTCTGAAAGTATGATTCATGATTCTAAGCTATTTTATCAATTTTATTCTGCAATGTACAAAAATATATCACGTTAATTTGGACAAAGATTTAAGTTTCGATAAACAATGGTGCAAATTCTTCAATTCCAATAGTTCTGCGAGCACTGAAACTTTCTCAGAACTCTTAAAAATATGTAAATTCTATTTATTTACCCCAAGTCACAATGGAAGTGCTGAGAGAGTATTTTCCCTAATATCTGCTCAAGGGACAAAAGAACGAAATCGCATGCTAATGGAGACAGTCAGAGGTATCATCATGGTGAAATATAATTTCAAGGTCATGTCCTGTGAACAGTTCCATAGTTATTTGTTACAAGAAATACTTTGGTCCCTTCAGGCTCTTGTGCACAAAGTGGGCTCCACCGATAAGTAGGGTACAGATGTAATACTGATCCAGCAACTAGTGAGAAAACTGACTTAAGGTGAACAATTGTTTTTATTTTTAATTTTGTTCATACCATTTTTAAAAAGTCCTTTTTTCAGCAATGTCCTTTTATTTTAAACTCCATGTCCTCCTATAGAATTTCTTCTCATGGTAACCCTAGACTAAACATGCATATATGACCTATTACAGGAATGGGTTCAGTGCTTAGGAATGATAAAATAAATGTTGAAGCAAACCATTTAAACCTTAGAATATTTGAAAAGTCCACTGCAAAAAGGAGGAATGTCGAATGTATTGCATTTTGCAGGAAGTGCAATTTAAACTTTGACATTCCCACTCTTTGTGTGGTATATTAATTCTTCAACACGATGTAGATGTGGAACTATAATCTTCCTTGGGTGCAACAAAGTATATTATATTCTACTCTCTTTGATCTATAGTTGTGAACCTTTATCTCATTTTTCACAAATTTACGACATTCCCCCATTTTTGCAGTGGACTCTTCATTTGCATTATTATTTTCGATTAAGAAGTCGCAAAATAGCGATGCGTACTGTTTTGTCAATAAATAAACCGAAATTATTGCAGAACAGTGCATTATGCATGTGTGGTACCTATATGAGTGGTGTTACTGTAGGGGCCTCCATGAGATATCGAGCTTGTGTATAGACAGTTGAAAGACAGCTTTTTCAGCAGAATTAATGGCGAATCTACAAAAGGACAAACAACAAAAAATATGATAAATAAACGTTTTATTGGTTCGAATATGGAATCATGATGTCATAATCTTCGTTATCGTTTTCATTTACTTCGTCATAGTTGTTTCTATCTCTTCCTCTTTCTTATAGTTCTTGTCTCACTTTCCCTTCTAGTATATTAATTAGTGAATTTGGTGTCCATGTGTTTTCAACCGATGGAACAGTTTTTTTTATTAAGGTTTATGAAAAGACAGTTAATCACGAAAATAAGCATTTTATAAGTCATGTGTCAACTACGAAGTAAAAATGTGAAGTGTATATACTTTACATGCCAGTAAATTTACTAACATGAGCCTGTCGCATTTAAACACACTTAAATTCCATCGACCTGGGCCGGGATCGAACCCACAATCTTGAGCACAGAAGGCCAGCGCTATACCGACTACGCTACCCAGGCCGACTCCATCTGTATGTAGGCAATAATTGCACACGACTCTACAAGTAGAAATATATGAGGGGCTCAAAACCAGAGTGGACCAAGTCCACCAGTGGTCAGTCTGTTTATTAATACAATCTCGGATGAAGAAAACTTCGATTTATTTATTGCCATAACAAACCAAGTCCATAACTCATTTGTTACTCCACAGAGGGCAGCATTTCCTATGGAAGGTGAAGATTGCTAAGCATGAACCAGAAGCTCAGTTCAGACTCATTTTTTTCAAAATTATTCCAGAAGGACTTGGTCCACTCTGGTTGTGAACCCTCATATATGCAGTATATACACATGTACACACACAGGGGCTCTTGTTTACTGCATATGTTCAGACAGTTGTGAACGAAACATACAATAAGGGAGCTCCAAATTTTATTTATGCATCTGTACAACACTGGATGTCATCTTTAAATTTGGTGACCCCATCCTTACCGAATACGGATACACACATTATTGTTGTTTAGTCAACTGTCCGAAGACAGGTCTGAACCTCACAAGTGATACCAAGAAGGCATCACTTATGAGGCAACTAGGCAAGGAGACAATTTAGTAGAGTAGCCAGTTCCTTTCCCCCTCCATTGCATATACTCGCCGGCTAGCTACATATTTCATTAGTGAGACTTCAGATGCATACAAACAATGACACACATTATTGAACACTATATTTTGTTTCATAACTGATACTCAGTTTCAAAACAGTTGAAACGTTTACAACAATATGGACGGACTAGATACCGTTCCTCTGTTCCAATTAATGCACTGATTCCTGGAAATTAGTTACATTGTGTAATAATTTACTGTAATGGAGTTAATTTACGGATGTTACGGGATATGTATATCCTCTCTTCTTCCTCTAATTATGTTGCAAAAACGTATACTCAAAATTTGTTTGAAAAGGCGACTGGATTATGTAACAAATTTGATCCATTCCGAATTGAATGTTTTTAGAATCGACCAAATTTATAAATACTCTTTAATGAAATTCTATCATAAAATAGAATGAATTTTGTAGCTCAGCCACATGATCATAATACAAGACGAAATGAAATTTTTAAATTAGTTGAACCTAAATATTTCACATCTGCTGCTTTACTACACAGTACAAATTATGGTCCACGTCTTTATAATTCGATAATAAAATTTCATCCAGAATTGACTACTTTAAGCAATGAAATTTTCAGATCCAGAATTAAAAAAAAATATATGACAGACTTCCCTGTATTTATATTATGTACCATGTATTGTAAAACAAGTTTATTTCTATCCTAAGTATATTTTTTCTATCTTATCTTGATTACTATATCAACATGACCTGTACTAATTATACTACTACTAATAATAATTTCATATTAATTCACCAATCTCAACATCGTCTCTTTTTTTCACTCAGTTATTACTAGTAATATTACTTATTAAATTTATTATCATCTTTATGTGACCATTTTCTGAAGTATTTTGTCTACAAAGTATGTATATCTATGTAACGGAACTGTCCCCGAACACGAGCTTTGCTCTTTCGGGGTATTTTAATGTAACGTTTTTATGTATATGTTATTGTTAAATAAATAAATAAATAAAAATTTAAACCAGGGCTTGGATACGGCCTTGAAAATACACTAATCACCAGGGAAAGGATTTATATGTAAATACATATTTACTTATAAAGCTAATATAATTTATATTTTGCATTATCTTTATGTTTCACAATGTGTAGGGTTGAAAAATCCTACTTTTATTTTCCATATTTTTCCATATTTTAGAGTTTAGTACATATTTTCGTTAATTTCCATATATTTTCCATATTTCATATAAAACAGTCCATATTATATTAGGTTTAACAATAAAACAAAACAAAATTCCATTAACTTTTAAAAATACATTTCAACAATAGAGATTTAAACACATGTTCAGTAATCCCTTTAACATCAGAGTTATTTGAAAATTAGCAGTCCTATCAACAATGGGAAAGTAAGTTACAAAACTGTATTAATTTAATTTAAAATTTTTAACAGACTTCAGTTGTGCAGCTCAACAGTTAAATGCCAGTCAGAGTACACATAGGTTCAGTTTTGTAAATCATACTATAAAGACGGTAAATATGCCAAAAGTACGTCATTCAGTCAATTTAAAATCAAAACTAACAAGTTACATTTCAGAATTTAAAGAAGATGGTTTATCAACTGACAATAAAATATTATTTTGTAATTTGTGTCAGTGTGCAGTATCATCTACACAAAAGTTCCTGGTGCAACAACACATTACAACTAGTAAACATCAGGCCAACAAACAACTAAATTCCAAGCAGAGACAATTGTTTTTAACACAACCAACAACATCGAATGTAAGATCTGAGTTTAACATCGACCTGTGCCGTTCTCTCATCTCTGCTGATATTCCTCTCTACAAACTAAAGAATAAGGTCTTCAGGGAATTCCTTGAAAAATATACTCAACATACAATCCCGGATGAGTCAACACTTAGGAAGACGTATGCTCCATCCATCTACGATGAGACAATACAGAAGATAAGAGATGAAATTAAAGATAGTTCAATTTGGGTTTCCATTGATGAGACTCCCGACAAAGAAGGTAGACTTGTTGGTAATGTAGTTATCGGTTTGTTAAGTGAACAATATTCTGAACGAATTCTTTTACATTGTGATGTTCTAGAAAAGTGCAATAACAAAACTATAGTTAAACTGTTCAACGAAGCTATGGGTATCCTGTGGCCAAAGGGTATTATGTACGATAATGTGTTATTCTTTATTAGCGATGCTGCCCCTTATATGGTCAAAGCTGGACAAGCATTATCTGTTGTATATCCTAAATTGACTCATTTTACTTGTGTGGCGCATGCATTTCATCGTGTGGCAGAAGTGGTCAGAGACAATTTCCCTAAAGTAGATTTGTTGATTTCATCAGTGAAAAAAGTATTTCTCAAAGCTCCCAGTAGAGTTAACGTGTTGAAAGAAATGTACCCTGAAATTCCATTGCCACCAAAGCCAATTTTAACTAGATGGGGTACATGGCTAGAAGCAGTTGAATATTATGCCGAACATATAGACTCTATTAACAATGTTCTCCTTGCATTGGACTCTGAAGATGCAGTCTCAATTGATACTGCGAAAACAGTTACCTGTGACATAAGTGTGAAGAATGACTTAGCTCACATTCAGCATACATTTTCATGCATCATAAAAACGCTCAAAAGTCTCCAAAATAGGCACCTTTCACTATCTGAAAGTTTTGAAATTATAAATAGTACTGTGGAACAACTGAATCGTGGTAGAGGTAAAGTTGCAGATGCAGTAAGAACTAAGGTGGACACTGTACTTTCAAAAAACCCTGGATATGAAGAACTACAAAAGGTTGTTGCTGTGATGAGTGGTGAATCAACAGTGAAGATTAACTTGGACTTATCCCCAGCAGACATTGTGAAATTGAATTATGTACCAGTTACTTCTTGTGACGTCGAACGCTCTTTTAGTCAGTATAAATCTATCCTCAGAGACAATAGAAGAAGATTCACTTTTCAGCACTTGAAAGAAATGTTTGTAACCTATTGTTATGGTAACAGACAATAAAAATTGTGTTTTGTTGAAACTACATTGGAAGATAAGGTACGTCCATTATATTTTTTGTTTAGTTTGATTAAAATGTACCAATATTTAACGTACATAGTCATTTTTTTTATAATTTTAAGTCCATATTTAATTCCATATTTTGGTAAAAATCCATATTTAATTCCATATTTTGGTAAAAATAACTACATATATATTTACATATTTCATATATTTTTAGTCCATATAAATCCGTTCCCTGCTAATCACTATTCCAGTCCATATATAAAATGTAATGATCCATTGCATTTCATGGAAAAGAATAGCTTCAAACAGGTTTCAGAGGAACCCTATTTCGTAAGTTTGGAGCCTCTGCCTTATCCAGACAAGTGTTACGCGAAAACAGTAAACCCCTTTCGGATGGTTGAAAGAGATGTAAATGTTACTAAATTGTGAAATTGAATGTGAAAATACTGTGGAAATAAAATTATTCCTACTGCCACTTCACATGGTTTTTGTGTTTTTCTTTAAATAAAACTTGGCGTGTGTATCCCTGACATGGGCTCGGACCATCGGCTGCTGTATTTGTGATGCAGTGAGCGTCCGAACTTACATACATACTCATCAATTTACCGCCTCTCCGTCAATGCGCATTCCACCGAACGAAAACAAAACAAAGTAGAAGGATGAAGAATAGTGGAAAACGTTATACTCTGATGCGTATTATATTTTAAGAGGGGATACCGACTTCCGTAGTGGCCACATGTCCAAGACGTATGAGCCCACTTGCATCTGAATGGCTGTTACATCAGACAGGAAGGTCTTCTGAAGCGGCTGACATCAAAGAGCAGGCCTCCGTTAGGACGTAGTAACAGATGTACTGTATGGGTCAAAACTTTTCTTTCCGTGCTCTCGTCCAATAATTTCCAAATGTTAATTTCATTACAGGGCATATTCTATTAAATATATGACTGCGTTAGCATAAAGATATCTCTGAAAATTTAAGAGTGACTTCTTCACCACCACCATGATCATTTTTATTGATGGAATCGTTGATATTGAGATGACGCCGAGGATTCGCCATCATTTACCTGACATTCGTCTTGCAATTGGGAAAAACTTCGGAAAGAACACAACCAAATAATTAGCCAAAGCGGTAATGGAACCCACGCCTGAGAGCAATTGCGGGAAAGCAGGCATACCTGCTACCGTTTGAGCTACGCCAGTGGCACTGGTCACGCGTCCCTATGAGAGAGTGATGACTGATGACGTGTAATGTATGAAGCCTTTGCACCGGCACGGCTTGACACGCATGTAACGGAATAGGTAGGAAGTTCAATTGGTAAACTCATGAGTTTTCATTTTCAATGAATCGTAACACAACCCATTTCAAATGTCGTTTCATCACACAGTCGCCGGCGATCCTGGAATCCAAAGGCAATAAATCACCGAGGTCAAATTGTTGATTATGAATACTTTTCAATATGGACTTTGAGTAAGTACTGCATATTATGTAAGCAATATCTTTATGTTCACCAAGGTAATGCGTAAAATTTATGAGAAACTATATAATCTTTGTGGCGTTAAATTTATTATTATTATTATTATTATTATTATTATTTTCTAACTTCGCGCATATTGACATGTAGCCATTTGCGCCTCCGCCTACTTTTTCGGCGATTATGATTACGAATCCCGATTATGGGGAACCCATTAGGTCGAATTCTGTTGTGATAGTTATTTAGTCAACTGTCCGAAGACATGTTTGAACCTCATAAGTAACACCAATAAGACATCACTCATGAAGCAACTAGGCCAGGAGATAATAGGGTAGGGTGGCCAGTTTCTTTCCCTCTCCAATGCATACATCGCCGATTAGCTACATATTCCACTAATCATACTTCAGATGCATACAAACAATTGTTCTTCTTCTGACACATCGTCAAGTGAGATGTACTGTACTGTAGATATACGTATCAGCCAGAATCTCAATCAGAACTATGTTATGATATAATGACATGAATATGCAAGTAGGCAGGATGGATGAAGATGAAAGAGATAATGACGGCGAAATGAACCCAAGATTCAGCGTCGAAAGTTACCCAGCATTTGCTATTTGTCCACTCCAAAGCAGTGGACGAATATTTATTTATTTATTTATTTATTTATTTATTTATTTATTTATTTATTTATTTATTTATTTATTTATTTATTTATTTATTCGTTCATTCATTGTTTTCTGCCCAAGTACAGGTATTTCACTGCAAACCCAGCATTCTCCAATCTTCCCTATTTAATTTATTACTACTACTACTACTACTACTACTACTACTACTACTACTACTACTAATACTAATACTAATACTGCTATTATCACAGCCGTGTGTGCATTCTAGAGGTTAACGAACAGGACTCGTGCTTCCAGGCTGCACTCGGAAATGGGGTCGAATCCCGATTGGACTATTTACCAAGTAATTTTTTCCTACGTTTTCTCCAACTATAAGAAGAATGTCAAGTAATCCCATGGCGAATTTCATACATCTCACCGTTACAAATGTATATCGGCGCTAGGTAATCCCAGAGTTGATAGAGCGTCGTTACATGACCGATAAAATTACTGAAACGACAAACGGTATTGAATAGAACTTGAAAAGTCTGTTACAAATAATTTTATTGAAGTGAGTGAAGAAATGCTCTATCAATGTCTTCTTCACACAGTTGAACTAATGCAAATTTCGGTGAAAGGAAACAATTTTTCTAACTCATGTTTCACCCTTCTGTGAATTGAATTGAAAGAAAGAGGAGAAGTGGGAGGAGAAATTTAAAAGGTACACAAAACGCATCCTCGCAAAGAGTTCGGGGCTGAAAGAAACTGAATATGTGAGCTTCAAGCCTGTTGGCCACTTGTCTTACTCCGGGTTATGCTGCTCCACTGAAGGAGCTCTAGAAAATTTTGAAGGGGAAAAGCCGAAAATGGACGTAACCTCTTAGGTACCACATACGCGAGGAGAGGGAGATGTGATCAAAGTGATCACAGGACAGGACGAGGAAGAAATGGCGGTAGGTGTAAGTCTGCACATTGAAAGGAACTTTGTCATTTCGCAGTGCAAGTGTAGTCGAGAAGACTCAGTCGTCTGTTGTTCGATGACTAAGGCAGGTGAAGGCCGTCAGATGAGAAGCAGCAAATTTTTTCTTTCACCTTTCTGTCTCGTCTGGTGTGTTTTTAATGGTTTCGTTCGAAACGACTCACTGTTCGCACACTTGAAGCACACTAAAAATAAACTAAAATATCACTCTGACTGCAAGGAACATTTTGTAAAGAACTGAATTTGAGATGTAGGAGAACCCAATTTTTTATTTATGAATATGATCACAGTACGTGCATTAGTATAAAATTGTTTTATACCAATTCGTTCTGTAGAGTTGTATACCATCTCTGGACTTCGAGTGTATAAGGAAGAATGCCATTGGCCATTTCACATATCTTCCAGAAAGTCGGGTAGTTTGTGCATCCCTGGCTTTAAGTCACGTCAGTGGTCATAGTTATGACCTTCTCCTCCCTCCTTTCTGTTTTGTAACAGAATACCTGAAACCACATAGTTCGACTCGGGCAGATGTCAAAAGCACATTCAGGTCGTATGACTCGCCGGGACAAGGCCATGAAAAATTCCAACCCAAGATTGTTTCATGGCCAGACATGCTGTTTGACTTCTCTCTACTGATGAATTATCTGCTTAAATTCTTTTTTTTCTTCTTTTTCTTGATATTTGTCGGTACATTTATTTTTTTTTAACCTTTCAAACATCCCTTAAATCTTGAAGGTTAGGTCTACTAGTTGTGTTCCAGTAGTTCAGAAACAAGAATGATTGTGAAGTTACCGTTACAGAAATTCCTTGACAAAGCGGACATTAACTGAATTAATTATAATTCGATACTGTTTGTCTCAGTATTATCTGAACCTATTAGTATTCCATTTTAATAGTTGGTTTCTGTGATAAAGTGGTGTTCTTATTTTAATAGTTGATTTAAACGCTTGTGAAACCAGTGAATGTGAGTCTTGTTTTCTAATGTTTAAATTTTATTCTTTACCGACACGTGATACAGGAAGGTGGTTCTCACTTCTCGCGATTGGCAGGTCAAGTTACCCTCACCTGTTGCATTGGCTCAGGTTGCACGACCGGACAACGTAGGGCTTCCCGAGGCAAAATGAACAAGGAGATCAGTGCAGTACTTGCTTCCACAAATACAGCATATTCCACGAAAATGTGGAGAAATAATTTAAAAGTTGGAAATAAATATTTATTTTCTGATCTGCAAATACGAGTAGATAATAGGCCTACAAGTCATGTAGACAAAAACTAGCACATACGTTGCTTGTTATTAGTAGGGCTGAAAAAAGTAGGCCTATTGGTTATAGGCTACGCTGCATCGTACGTAGAGTTCTGTGTTTACAAAATGCTTGTGTGCACACTCGACTAGTTACGGTAGCGGCTGCTTGTACAGTCCACTCTGTATGAATGAACTCATAATAGAATTTACATTTACAGCATTACTTTTGTTTCAAATTGATTAACTCGGAACAAATATTAAATTTACAAAAAATATAATTATTATCAATTAAGTTAAACATATTTTCCCTATGTTCTGAATTCAGTCGTCTTATTATCTGTTCTTTGTTGGATTTTTGTTTCGACATTCTGATACAACATCACATCACTTAAGCAGGTCTACTATTGAGAAGTGTCAAATGTTCATCTGCTCCTTGCATACAGTAGGGACGCCCTGCAACGGGACGCATTTTGTAAACAATGTATATAGAAATTATTTAGGCCTACTACCCTGATACCAATACTTTTCTTCAGCCCTAGTTATTAATTAATAGTAAAAAGTGACTTCATCGTTTATTTATGTTCCCAACACTAGATATTAAATATTTTGTAGATTTTTGTAATGTGATGATAAATAAGCCGTGTACTTAGTAAGTGATGTCTAGGTGACAGTTTTTTGCTTCTATATAGGCCTTCGGATGCTCTAACCTGTATCACATGCCATACAAAGCGTTTGCTGTTGCGATCCCTGTTCAAAACTGGTCACTCATTCTGTCTATAAATACGCGAAAGATCTCATTAAATTCACTATCACTCCGATTGCTACGCATAATTAACACCGTTGATGTAAATGTAATCTGTAATATTCTGGTAACACTTAAAATTAACACCTTTTATTTTTAATCGATTATTCAAGTAACTGTATCAGCTACTAGATTATATGGCATCGGTGAAGTTGGTGATATCGAGATGATATTTGGTAAGGTGAGACAGAAATCGCCTTTGGGATTACCTGGCATTCACTTTAAAGTTGAGAAAAACCTCGGAAATAACCTAAGCAGATATCCAGCCCAAGCGGGCGGACTTAAGCCCGATCGCAGCTCCGAATCAGCTGACAAACGCGTCTACCATCTGAGCTACGCTGGTGGCTACCTTCCTTTTATTGCTAAAAAAATCGATATGTTACATGTAGATTACGCTAATAATAACATACTATAATGCAAACGTTACTTGTAACTATTAACTACAGGGACATTTGGTTTCAATATAAAAACCTTTTCGTAACACATCTAAGGTCAGAGACAAATCCCGTAGTGACAGTATTATACTTTAGTTTTTTATGTTGTAGGCCTATTCGCTAAATGTTTCCATTTGTATGACTACAGGTACGAGGATCATATTTCATTTTCGTTTTGTCATCCTTATAATATGTTTCCAATATTTGACAGCAGCTGACCTTCTAATTGAAGTTGTGCTGTAGGCCTGATTAACGAGATGATTTTTTACCACATTCCACAAGAAACACATACAGTGATGTTAGTTGGGGACACTCGAGTTTTCGTCTAGACTTTGATAGCTGGACGGCTCTGGACGAAAACTCTAGCGTGGAGTCTTGCAGACCGGAGCCGTGGCGCTACTGCTCCTCCGTTTGTAATACCGCATCGCGATAGTTCACATTACGCCCGCGACTCCACTCGCCTTGGTCGAGTAATAACCTCACTGTAGAATCCATTAGTTCAATGCGCGCGCTCCAAGGACGAAATGAGGGTGGCTGACAGGCTTTGCGGGAGTGCAGAGCCATGTGATCACTAAAATGTTCATTTCCAATCCTTTTCGTTATATTATTATTATCATTATTATTATTATTATTATTATTATTATGCCTAAGAAATATAATCATGATCATAGTGTTGTTGGTGGTGGATTGGTCATAACAGCCCGCTTATATTGATAGCTAGGAACGACCAGAATCAAGGAGTACAAGGGTGCTACAAAATGACGATTAATAATAATAATAATAATAATAATAATAATAATAATAATAATAATAATAATAATAGTAATAATAAACCTCGAGGATTACGCGGTACAGTTAGGGTTTCTTCGGCCTTTCCACCACCGTTCTGGTTCCTACGAACAGTTATTGAAACATTTTTAAAGGTGTAGCTTACAATTTTAATCTATTCTCTGTAAATGGATTTATCATTTTAATCCGTAATTGTCATTGGTTTCGTAATTCTATTCGGATGTTTTCATTATCATATGGTCATTTAAAGTATATCCCGCTAAAGGGCTCAGCTTCATTTCTGCTGCGTCAATTCAACGTCTTTGTTGAGTTATTTATACCCAGTTTTCGGCTCTATAGAGAAATGTTGGTAGAGTTTCAGAACGATTTCTTTTCACGCTTTATTATTACTATGCTACGTTTAATTGTAGTAAGAAGCTGTAGGTACTCCATTTTAATTTTCACGTCATTTTAATTTTGGTAGGACTGCTTCCAAAATGATTAAAATTATTAGCGTGTTCTAAGACATTTCGAATATTAGGTACTATCGCCACTACCACCACCACCACTACCAACTACTACTACTACTACTACTACTACCACTACCACTACCACTACCACTACCACCACTGCTACCACCACGATCACCACAACCGCCACCGCCGTCGCCGCCACCATCACCACCACTGAGGAAGAGGAGAAGGAGCTCTGAAGCAAAATTCATTAAGTGTTGAATCTATTTCTGATATAATTAAAGTAGGCTATATCCTTAACTGTCTGGTTGCGAAAGCCAACTATAACGGCTGGGGGGATCATCGTGCTAACCCGCACGGTGTTTGGATGATCGTACACCTATGCTTCGGCATGTGAACGTGAGGCCAGCAGCCTGCTGGTCGGTCTGGGGCCTTCAAGGGCTGTGGCGCCACGGATATCCTTAACTGAGACTGAAATTCATACTTTAAAAAGCAAAAGCATGTGTTGACCTTTTCGGGGGAGGGGATAACTCTTGTTTTTGATCACTCCAGCAGTTCTCAGAATTGAAACAGGTATATAAAATAATGTGAACTGGAATCTGATTGAACCTGCGGAACTGTAAATCCCTGGTCTGTATGGGTTGTCTGATCACGTCACCTGCAATGCTGAATGACCCTCTTGAGAAAAGTGGCCTTTTTAAGAATTACGTAAGTAGAAGCAGATGTTTACCTCGTGGAAAACTTGAAAAGAATATATAAACAGCCGACACAAACCCACGCTATTTTTCAGTCTGAGAGAGTTTTTAGCGTCTTACTTTTGGCATATTGCCACAAAATGCCGCAGGCCATTACACACCTTATAATTTGGTTGAATCTGACATGTGAGCTGCCAAAGAAACTGAGAGGTACTGTGCTTCAGTTCGTTTTTGTCGTCCAGTATTTAGTAGGCCACGCCATAACCGTGATGTATGCAGCGACTACTTTGGTAACAGTAATGTTAAGGCGTTCAATTTCTCTGCTGTTTTTTTCATCGCATTTTCATTAGCCACCATGATGCATGTTGGGTAGGATAGCAAGTCAAAATTAATGTAGAATGCGATTGTCAATGGGCACAATCTCAATAATATACCTAGGTTTCTTCTCCCCCCACGACCGTAAAGTACAAAAACCTTGATTCAGGAATTTTGGCCCCAGCAAAAGATAGATAGACTAAGAGCGAGTTACTCATTACTACTTGTGGACTGGGTCACACAGGTCAGGGCACGCAGTCATAATACCTAACACTTCTTTCTTATCAAATCGCGGTACACTCCGCCTTAAAAACACAGTATTCTTGCACACATCCCGTTACTAACCACTACTGTTCTCCAACCAGGAGATTAACCTTGAAAGGAATGTGCTTACTATTGCGTCATTTATTGGAGCGAAGTAGATAGATAATATTACCGTTATAACGTCAGTTTAAAAAAAAAAAACATGGGCTCTCCTGCATATGTTATTCTATATGGAGGGATTAAAAGACCAGGAGATTAACCGTGATCTAATTTTGTAACTAGGGTAGTTTAAGTATGTGTGTATCAGTGTTGCTTTGAGAGTTAGCCAATGGAAATGCGTGTGACCTTATGACATCAACATTCATTCATAGCATTAACCGCTGCGTCTCATTCCCCTGAGACTTTCTCCTGGTTGGAGTACAGTACGTTTGTTGACTAAACAATGTCATGGTGACATTTTCTTGACATGAGTGTCCCTCAGCTGCGAGCATAGATATTATTTTCATTCTTCCTCTTCCCTTTTCCTCTCCTATGCAATTTGTGATTAAATTTCTTTCTTATGACTCAGAGTCCAGCGCGCGCTATGCAGTATACAGTTGCATAGGGAAAGAATGTAATTTAAATGCGAAAAAATACAATGCTGCTGTGTTCAGAACTGTTCACAGAGAACTGAAAAAAGCGCACATTTGTTTTCTCTGTGACAAGGTGAAAGAAATAAGGAAAAAGGAAAGAAGTGACTATCCGCTACCTAAGCGAGCATACATTGTGAGATTAATGAATGACTGTATTTTGATATTTATTTTTTCAAAATTTGGGCCCCAAAATATTTTTATAAAACTAATCTAGAATTTAAGTTTATTCAGCATTGATATTTCTACATAAAACAAATTAAAGTCGCGTACCAATTAGTATCAGTGTCAAATTTTTACCATCTTCTCCCTTTCAAATCAAGCATTTCTGAATTTAATCCTATTTGCTATTTGTAAGAATGGCATAATATATTTGTGAAGTTCTGAATTTATTCTTGAGACAAGATTGTATTGTTTGGCTCGATTAGAAAATACAAAGACCGTAGAAACTAGAAACCCTATTAAGGTTAGACTGATGTGAAATTTCAATTTTCTAAACTATTCTAAGTAGATTTATGAAATTTTGTACTTTTAATTTGTAATTTTAAATTGTGCAAATTTAGGTTATCAAAAATTGCTACTATTTTGGCCAGAATTTTTGTCTACATACGTGCCAGACCTTCAGAAACGAAACTTACTATATAATTTTCTTCTTTATTTTACTAAAAAAATAATTAAACATATTTAATGCACTAAAAGTGTAAAAACAGAAAAATTCAACTCGAGCGTAAAAACTTGATATTAAAAAATACCTCTTCTGGCTGATATGCATAGAATATATAATCAGGCAGTACATCTCACTTGACGATATGTGCCAGAGGAAGACAATTTTTTGTAAGTATCTGAAGTGTGATTAGTGGAATATGTAGCTAATCGGTGAAGTATGCATTGGAGGGGGAAAGAAACTTGCCACCCTACCCCATTATCTCCTGGCTTAGTTTTCTCATGAGTGATGCCTTATTGGTGGTACTTATGAGGTTCAAATCGGTCATCGGACAATTGACTAAACAACAAGAACAACAAAAATGAAGAGTGTTAGGTATAATACTGATAGTAAGTTTTGTTAAGAACATATTCAAAAACCTCTACAAAAAAAGCATGCATGTAGTACAGAATCTGTAGAAAGAGTAGCATTTTTAGCAATGCAAAATTTACAGAAAATTAAAGTGGAGAAAATTGACTTCAAAAGTTTGGGATAATAATAATTAACCAGGTCTCTGTCTTTTTTATTTTCTAGGCATTTTGAAACATATAGAATTATCATATTATATACAGAACTTATCCTTATATACACTACCATGCTGTGCACACCTAACCTACACTAGTAAATAAAGATGACTAAAAATTATGTAATCTTATGAAAACACTATAATAGATAAATATTATTTATAAATCACTATGGACTATAGACACTATTATAACACTAACAATAAAACTGTTAGAAACTTGCAAATATTTCTTGTATCACAAACAAAAACCAAGCATGGAAAACACGTTGTTATGGCTACTAGCAACAAGTGGAATTTTCCTTTAGATAAGAGTTGTGCTCTCCTTTGTAACTGAATATCTTTTAAAGGAAAGCAGCCTTTGAAGTAGGTCTAAAACCTGTTGGATTCTATGAAGAAATATTTCGAGAAGTCAAGAAGCTACACTGGCTCAATCGGAAATCTAATATAATAAATAATGTATGAAATATAGCGTAATTTCCATAATGGTCGCAGAATTCAGAGTGGAGGTCGTGGACGGAGAATTTAAATTAACAGTCAGAGCCCGCAGCCGTTTAAAATGTGACCCTAAACAGCTGATAGACCGGTCGTATGGTCATGAAAATTGGCAGAGGGCATCTTTAGATCATGAATGAATTTTTAAAGATAAAAACAAAGAAGCGATTTTTTTTTTACCAAAAATGACAAAATCTCACATCAGTGTATCCTTGGGGACATTATAATGAAATTACTAACTTCCATACTTTTAAAGCTAAACTCACAAAATGTTTATCACTAGTATATCTGGTTGATAATAACACATGTACAAACTTTCGTCTCTCTCTATGATAAGTGGTTTGCACTTTATTAATAACTTAATTATATAGTGTATTGCTTAATGCAAAAAGTCCCTTGCGTCACAATTTACATTATTTTTCATTGATATTCACTTATAAGATTCTTTATATATATTGGAACAAACATTACTATTGGAATTTTCTGTACAGCGAATGGGTAAATTACTAGGAATTTTTATGACTATTAATTTTTTTTATTTACTAAAAAATTCTAGCAATTTACTAATTAATTTTACAGCAAAACCTTATAGTAAGCTTTGATTCCATGTATGTAAGGAGCCATGTAAGTGAAAATCACTTAAGAATAATGTCAAGTGTAGTGCGACTTTTTATATAAAGCGGTTCAATATTTTAATAAAATAATTAATAAACTGCGAACCACGTATCATAGGCGGATGCAATTTTGTACACTTGTCACTAATAAGCAGATATACCAGTGATCAAAATTTGGTGAATCTAGCTTCGTAAGTATGGTAGTTATTGGTTTCACTGTTGTGAACTCTTAAAACTAATAAACTTCGAGAAATTTCAGTATAGTGTGCCCTTATATGCGGAAGCCGGAGAGTTTGCACGAGGAATGCAGTTGGAAATGTTTAGATTTATTGTTATTTTATTTGCAAAATTGTTGTTTTCATTTGTTACTTGTAATTTATTAAGTTCATGCTGCTGTCATACTTATAACTGTGATGTTTATGAAGGAGTATATTCAACACTTAAAAGCGTATTTATGCTGTAATAATTATTAAATGAAGTTTTTATACATTAGTATGTTGACTGATAATAATGTTCTATAATGTGAGAAGATCCTTTAGACGTTTTTGCCCTTCAAATTAAAAATATCTGAGTTTTACTTCAAATATTCCTATCCCTAGCGCTCTGTTATGACTCAACACACAGCTCGCTCACTATCCAAATGACCAAGGACAGGGGTCAATAGCGTTGAATCATACTTCATAGTACAACCCTTTGGGTGGGATGAGTGAGATGAAGGAACTCAATGGCTGGATTTACAGTTCCAAAATGGCACAGAGATACAGTTCCATAACGGTTAAAAATCTCCGTCCGCAGATTTACCCGATACCGGTTTGTTCTTTATTGTGAGCGTTGTGCAGATAGAGTTTTACTTCTGGCTAATCAAGCTGTTACGCCAGCCTATGTACCATAGTTTTAATGAAATGTGCAGGCGGTTATTCAGTTTCTTCCCCCTGATTCGCTATGATCGACATAATCGATTAGAAAATGTACCATACAGTTTTTTCCGGGGTACAAACTCATAAAATGCTTAGGTTTATTGTTGTATGAAGTCCTCTGGGATAGCAAGTCTGCTACTAGTATGCATCTGGGATGTATGCGCGTGATGAGAGAACAGAAGAGTTAGATTTGTATCCCGGAGATACCACCGCTATCGGTCACCAGGTATTAGAAAAATGTTATGTTTTATTTAACGACGCTCGCAACTGCAGAGGTTATATCAGCGTCGCCGGATGTGCCGGAATTTTGTCTCGCAGGAGTTCTTTTACATGCCAGTAAATCTATTGACATGAGCCTGTCGCAATAAAGCACTCTTAAATGCCATCGACCTGGCCCGGGATCGAATCCGCAACCTTGGGTATAGAAGGCCAGCGCTATACCAACTTGCCAACCAGGTCGACTCCAGGTATTAGATATATTCTTCGGCACCAGCCAATGCTTTTTCGTTACAATGTACACAATTTTTTTAAATTATCTGATATGAAACGGTGAAATTAAAATAAAAGGTATGTTCTTTATTTTTATTTATTAGAATTATAATCGCTTGACTGCATGACCTTATTGCGACTATATTACCACCGTTTTGTGTACATTTTCTCCATTTGCTAGGAATAGCCAAATTATATACATTACAACACTCTTTGATACAAATTTGTACCTTTGAAAAATGTCACACATTTCGTAGAAGATTTAGCGTCTCTCACCGTGTTTGATAATTTCGAGAAGATAATATTTCTTCAGAGTTCTCTCGAGTCGTGAAAAGTACACTCAGTAATGTGGTGTTAAGGCCAGTATTGAAAATAACTTGTGTGTCAGTTTCATGTCACCAATTCTTATTCTATTGTTAAGAAATTGATCTCGTCGACGTAGAAAGCGAGTTCAGAAGAAGATCGGCGAATTTAACCTTGCGTAATGGAATTTTCTGTTTCGACGTGAAGCCCATATATCTCCACATGGTGTCCGAGATATTTTTTCGTATAAGCTTATATGTTATTTCAACTTAGCTTAAATTCATAAAATTAGTATTTACGTTTGATAATGATGATGATAGTGGAGGCTTGGTCTCGTTTGTTCACTTCAACTTATACTTTGATGACGTGTGGAACCACATGATTTTGACATTTCATTTCTTAGTAGAAATTGTTTGGGAAATGTGATGATGACGTTACTATTTAAGAAAAACAGGTTTCTTTCCAAAAATTGCACTTTAAAAATCTGTTACGATAATGTAACGATTCTGCGATGCGGTGACTGAATATTATAAGTGTTTCTTTGATTACGAACAGTTCGCAAGTGATTATTGAATATGGATTGGGGAGTTTATGGATGATTTTATGATCTGGGTGTATTACTATTGCGCATCCAACACTGTTTTCTGTTCTGACCCATCAGTGTAGATATTATGTTCATAATGTGGAAATCTGTCTACTAATTTTCGAAGAGTCTTTTTGTACATATTAGGAGGAGCAAACTTTCAAAACTTGACATGTCACTTTTCAGAAAATGTTAAAAATATGTGTCTCTGTAATAAACGATTTTTTTCTATGGTGAAATTTGATAATCTATAGCCAAAAAAAAAAAAATAAATAATAATATTTCATCACAGAAAATATTTTGTTTAATGCAGAGGTGCAAGTTTTTGGCATCTGAAGTGTATATATTGAAACTGGACATGTCAAGTTTTGAAAGCTTGCTCTTCATATCTTTCGGAGTACAGTATTTGTTTTCGTATACTCGCTTAGATCATAATTAATATGGACTTCTTGTAGTTACCGCGGTGAGATAGAAGAGAAATTATAACTGACGCAATTGGAGGAATGGTATAGTTTGCATTTGCAGTCTGTATTGGCGGAATAAAATTTAGGTTACGAGTTGAGAGAAGTTGAAAGAAACTGGAGATACCGGGGAAAATTATCCTCACATCTTCTTGTCCATGTAAATATAACTAAAAAGTGACTTTCGGAGATTGTCCTGAGTCTGTGAAGTGATAAGCGTGCGCTCTAGTACACAGCTATTGGAGAGTTTTTTTTTTTTTTTTTTTTTTTGAATACGTAGTATCGCGGAACAAATAACCGATAGAATTTACTGAAGTGATTGAAGTGAGAAACACTGACGAGGATGAGAAAATAATAATAATAATAATAATAATAATAATAATAATAATGTATGGTTAAAGTACGAGGAGTACAATGCAATTTAAATACGATCTTTCACCTATGACGTAGACCGGCACTTTATACTTAAAAATTAAATTCAAGAACCCATTTAATATAATAATTAAAATTTGATCATAAAAATCGTAATACGTTTATGTTACAGGCACATAATCATGACACAAGACGAAATAATAATTCAACATTAGTAGAACCTAAATGTTTCACATCTGCTGGTCTAAAGCATAGCATTAATTTTGGCGCTCGGTTGTATAATTCTTCACCTAAATTACACCCAGAACTTCTAACATGTAACCCACTAACATATAACAAGAAAATTAGAAACGTGTTAATGTCTTCAATTTGATTAAATAAATTTATAACTTATGTGTATGAATTAATCAGCCTATATTATATTTGTATTCTATAATTTTAGAATATATATTTTTTCATAAATTGTCCTACTTTATTCACGTACGATGTTATTCTTCTGTATGTTAATATTATATTATATAATTTTATTGCAGCTGTAATTTTAATTTTAGTTCCTATTTTATTTCATTTTCTATATTCCTCTTATATTAATATATTATATTATATAATTTCACTGTAGCTGTAATTTTAGTTTTAGTTCCCGTTTCATTTTATTTTATTTTGTATATTCTCTTACAGGCCTATTAATAATACAGTATATCTGAACTGCGACCGAACACGAGCGCTGCTCGTTCGGTCCTCAAATTTTGTTAATATTACTGTATCCTCTCTTTTTTATATTGATTGCATTATTTTATTTCTATTTTTCTTGTTGTAATTATATTCTGTATTCCGTATATTTAAATTTAAATAATAAATAAATAAATAAATATGGGTATGAATATAAATAATTTTAAGAATTTCCTGCTGAGCAGTGTCTCTTACTCCAGAGACAAAAAGAAAATCTTCCTTTTATCCTCGTATCCTACACGATGACGTCATTTATAAAATGACAAGCGAACCTTCTAAACATCAAATCCAAACTCTTTCTCACTCCGGACAGTTTTAATTCATGAGGCAACTAAGGTAGGAGATATTCGGGTAGGATGAGCAGTTCCTTTCTCCCTCCATTGCATACATCGCTGACTAGTAACATATTACGTATAATCTGTGTGAAATAAATAGTTTTGAAATGTAGCGTAAAATGTTTAAATGTTATGTTTTATTTAACGACGCTCGCAACTGCAGAGCTTATATCAGCGTCGCCGTATGTGCCGGAATTTTGTCCCGCAGGAGTTCTTTTACATGCCAGTAAATCTACTGACATGAGCCTGTCGCATTTAAGCACACTTAAATGCCATTGACCTGGCCCGGGATCGAACCCGCAACCTTGGGCATAGAAGGCCAGCGATATACCAACTCGCCAATCAGGTCGACTGTAGTGTAAAATATTTCGCTCTACTATACAGAGTGTGGGTCGAATAACGGAAAGTTAAGGGCCTTGCCATCCCATAAGAAACTATACAGAGTGTAACTGAATACTCATTATAAATTCCAAAGGTTTGTAGAGGAGAGGGCAGAGTGGAAATAAGTTTGATTAGAAATCATTTTCCATGCTGCAAGCTGAAAATATTTATGGTTCTTTGAAGAACCATGGATTTTATTCACGAGAATCCATTCTTGTCAAAGGTGTCACAAATTTTTACATTAGTAGATCAGATCCGAAATATATAGACATTTGACAGGCCTACACAACACATTCGCATGTGCAGTGTTTCCAACGAAGTTAATGGTCGCTATTTCGACCAATCCTTGTACCACACGACACAGTGACGTAAAAAATTGAGGAAAGAAACAATCATACAGATCCGGCGACTGCAAATGATGGTTTGGGTGAAATATTTTCAGCTTATACCACTGAAACGTCTCGTTCTGGTTACAGGTTCTTAGATCAGAAACACATTAACTCTCCGCCCTCAGTCCCTCACAGCCACTAGCATAGGGATAACTAGCAATAGGGCAGATTGGTGTATTGAATGGACTTAAATTTCCGGGACGGAGCACTATGACCCAGCACTGCGATCTTACACAATCTGTTGCGTTAACCCTCAACCTAGACGCATTCCCATACCCACACCGGCTGACTACACTAAGATTCGCAGCGTATCCAGATTTCAAACAAGCCACTCCACTCATTCCTAGACCAGCCTCCTTAATGCATCACCAGCTAGCGTTCGGGGAATGCTATGGAACGATGACGGAATGATATAGATGCCTAATATGGGGAAACGGGAGAACCCCGAGAAAAATCCCAACTACGACTTGTTCGCCACAAGTGTCACTATGGATTTTTCAATGAAAAAATCCCGGGCCAGACCGGGCCTCGAACCCGGACCGCCTGCGTGGCAGACTGAAGCCACTGAACCACTCAGCCACCTCAGGTGACATAGATTGGTGTAACTTGTACATCACAGTTGAACTGTATCAGTATCTCCTATGGATTGTAGCCTATAATGTATTGCGCTCTCGTTGAAAACTTGTGGTAAGTTCCCTGTCTTATCTGCCAATATAAATACAGTATAATGCATGGAAAGAAAGACAATCTCTAAGACCTAGTTGTTACGGAAAGGTGAAGTACCACTGGGACCCGTGTCAATCAAATACTGTTTGTTCCCACAGTCTGACATAGGCTAAATGCTATCCAAATACAGGTTTGAAATTGTCTTTTGAAGCTCTGTTTTATGCCTTGCAGTTCATATTGATATCAAGTTTTAGAATAAGTTATTTTATCTTTCTTGTACAGTACTTGTCCTTGTACAAAACTTCAAGCGAGTTTTCGATCTAGTACAGTAGTTTTGGAAGGTTTTCTTCTGAGAACTGTAATCAAGAACATTTGGCTGTGGTCCATATCCTATTGAGTCCGAATACCGACTTCTTTCTCATTATGCTTGATATCTATCACATACAAAAACCTTGACATATATACAGGCTGGAAGTGAAATAACCTTGCAGATTGAAAGGGACGAAAGGGTACTCTGAGATAAATAGAAAACCCATATTACGTTTTGTGATTAAATGCACGGTTAATTATAAAATTAAGCGTGAAGTTTCTACAGTCCGGTAACATTACCGCTAACACTCTCTATTCGTGATACAGATTAAGAGGTCAACGAACTCTGTCTCTCTCGCTAGATGAGCTGTTGTCCGGTGCTGTGTTTCAACAAACTCGCAGCGTGCAGTGGTTTGGATTTAGAAGTATTTAAAATTAAGTTTACACGAAAACCGTCCACACTTGAAATACGCCAGAGGGATATATTATTCTTTATTAATTTTCCTATCGATATGCCAAAAATCACGATCCTAATTCCAATAGTTATCGAATAAGAGGTTTTTTCACTTTTGGGAAAAAAGGAACATTTTTTCTGAAAAAAAAAAAACTATGAACTTTTCACCAATATGATAGTTTTTTTGTTACATACAACATGAGCTATTCGCTCTGATATATAATCTGCAAGGCTATTTAACTTCCATTGCGTATGTATGTATGTATGTATGTATGTATTTTTTTATTTTAGTAGGATATTTTAGGACGCTTTATGAACATTTTAAGTTATTTAGCGTCTGAATGAGATCGTGATAATGCCGGGGAAATGAGTCCGGGGTCCAGCACCGAAAGTGACCCAGCATTTACTCATATTGGGTTGAGGGAAAAACCCCGGAAAAAGCCTTAAGCAGGTAATTTGCCCCGACCGGGAATAGAAACCGGGCCACCTGATTTCGCGGCCAGACGCGGTAACCGTTACTCCATAGGTGTGGAATGAATGAATGTATGTATGTATGTATGTATCAAAAACATGTCAATTTAGATATTGAGGGAGAAGTCCAGGCTTAATTGCATTTTAAATTTCAACCCCCCACTCCCAGCCAACCCCACTTTGAAATTTCATATGGCACCTCTATATCTTTATACTTAAATATGAAAGAGTATTCAATTGTTTTTACACCTCATTCATTTGATTTCGAATCTATTGTTTTCTGTCGTCGCTTGGCAACCTGGATTGTTATGGTTGATTAGAGTTGAAGAGAAAAAAATCTACAAAAACTTATTGAGCATTTAATGTAACCTAATAGGCCTACTTGTGTTTGTGTACTAAATTATTTTAAAATGGTGTATACCCTTCAAGAGAGAACATAAATCATCCTTATTGATTAAATTTAGGAAATTACACAAACAATAAACTCATAATAACAAAAATACAGGTTGTCAGGTGACGATAGGAAACAAAATATGCAAAAACGAATGATGTATATAAACAATTGAATGCTCTTTCATATTTAAGTATAAAAATATAGGGTTGTCATTGAAATTTTAAAATGAGGGAGGCTAGGGATGGGGGGGGGGTGAAATCTAAAATGTAATTAAGCCTGGTTTCAGACTTCCCCCTCAATATCTAAATTGGCGTGTTTTTGTTTAAATTGAATTCGATTTAAATAATTAGTTATAATGGACTGGTAAGCTTTTAAATGAAAGCCCTGTATATAACTAGGGTCTACATTTAGTACAACTTGCCAACCAAGGATCATCCCGTTGTAGGACCACAGTACATGTCAGCGTTGTGACCGGCCCACAACTAGACGATATAATTGGGAGCGTAATGGCGTGTCAGGTTTACTCAAACACCGCCGCCCACCCCAGCAGCACGCCATTCAAAAGTCGCAGATGTGGGGAATCTGCCTGGCACGTGCCTGGCTGCCCCGAACAAAGATGTTGACACATGAACTCGAACTGAGGCAATTAGAATGATATACACCCCCCCCCCTGAATACAGGCAACCCTGAATTCATTACTGACACCAACCAGAGGCGCTTCAGCATCTGGTACCTATTTACTTGAAGTTCGCGTCCTTGCAAGGGTTTTAGAGACTGATGAAGCAGTCACAGTATGTGAGCCCATGTCGATGAGCACTTGTCTCACTCTGGAGTATGCCTCCCACTGGAAGGACTTAACATAATTTTGAAAAGGACGTAATGGACTGGAACACACAAATGTCTGATCTCTGCTCTAGATGCAATACATTGTAATTTTATTAAATATGTATTAAACTCGTTACTGGATGTTAATGCTATTTATGTATGTAATGTATGTATTTATGCGTGTATTTATTTGTTTATTTATGACTTGTTTATTTATATTACAATCTATTAATACGCACATTTATTTAAAACGTCACTTCAAACTGAAACTGTTGTTCAACATCGTTTAACATTTTACGATTAAGAAAGAACTTTAACACGTCGTGGTGTACGCTACAGTTTTGACGTGGATTCGAATCCCGTCTACGATGTAAGCACTCGTCCGTTCATGTAATTTACTATGTGGGTTTTAAGTGGAGGCGCGGCGTCGTGCTGACCCCAGAAGGAGCGTATATTGCGGGTGTTCAAGGTGTGCGCTGGACACCCTGTAAATTCGGTAATCTCATTTTTTATTTTAAGTTGTTTTACATAATGCAACAATAATTTTAATTTATCACAATTTAAATGCGTGGTAATCTCATTGGAAGTTGACGTATAAAGTTCAAAACTAATTTTAATTTATTACCATTTAAATATTTTAAATGCCTGCTGGTTGAATGTACACACCATCCCCAGAACGGCTTTCGTTTTATAACGTACGCTCTGCCTGACGAAGTGGGATGAGGTATGGTCTGGTTGTCCTGTCCGTAGAAAAGAACATCCCCTGCTGAGAGTTACTGCTATAATTCTCTGCGCGCGCAAGGTGGCATGGTGGGGATACTTGCTTCTCTCAAGCTCGCAGGTCGTCCTGTATACAGGCTCAACTTGTCAATTGTAGCGTTACAAAATATTGTGTTTGACGTGTGTGTTTACTGTTTGTGTGAGTGAATTTACTGTGTTTAGGGTTTATTAGGGTTCATAGTTGTGTGCCAGCGCAGGTGAACAATTTAAATGACTTATTTAATGATAATAGCACTTGGAAATGTACACTGTAAAAGATCTTTTGCAAAAGCCATTCTCTTCTCGCCCACTAGAAGAGAAATTACATATATAGTGAATAAGAGTAGACCTAACCCGCCGCTTCCGAATTTAGTGCAACAATATAAAACAAAAAGCGAACAATACACTAGACATTTTTCTATTTCACAATATGAAAATGTAGAATGGTTAGCGGGTTGTGAAACTTCAAACAGGTTATTTTGCTAGACATGCTTATTGTTTTCTAACAAAAACGAGGTTTAGAGTAAGCATGGATTTGCTGACTTCAATCACTTGTCTAATGCACAGCAAAAACATTCAAAATCTCAAACTCATGTACAATGTTTCCTGAAATCAGGCAAACAGCGAATTGATACTTTACTTGATGATCAACGAAGAACTGATACCAGTAAACACAACGAAGAGGTTAAGAAAAATATGGCCGTATTGATAAGAATCATTGACGCTATTTGTCTTCTGACTAACCAGGAGCTCCCTCTACGGGGACATTATGAATCAGATAGTTCTTTGAACAAACGAAATTTTTTAGAATTTTTTAATGTGTTAAAAAAATATGATTTACTTTTAGAAAACCATCTAAATTCGTCCGCAGTGTTCCGAGGAACTTCTCTATTGATTAAAAATGATATCATAGAAGCTATTACTGATGTAGTAAAAGAAGAAATAAAAAATAAAACTAACTCAGTTTCATTTGTAATGCTTGATGAAACTTCTGATATTGAGAACAAATCTCAACTATCTACAGTTCTCCGCTATGTAAGGGGCAGATTCTTAGGCATAACAGCAGATGGTTTATTTACTCACGTAGCACGAGTAGTTATCAATTTGAAATTTCTACTAAACTCGTGGGTCAGACATACGATGGAGCTTTTACATCAGGACTTTGCCATACTGTAAAAGAATACAGATCTGAACTTTGTGAGTTTTCGAAAATATTATTAAACATTCTGGTAAATGGGATAGTGAGACAATATATTATATATTAAAAATGGCAGTTAATTTTGACCCGATATTTCACTTATAAGAATTGTGCGACTATAGACTAATTATATATTTTTGACAGAACACCCATCGGGTAGCTCAGTTGGTAGAGCAGCTGGCTACGGACTGGAAGGTCCGGGGTTCGATCCCAGGTGGTGACAGGATTTTTTCTCGTTGCCAAACTTTCAGAACGGCCCCAAGGTTCACTCAGCCTTCTATAAAATTGAGTACCGGGTCTTTCCCGGGGGTAAAAGGCGGTCAGAGCGTGGTGCCGACCACACCACCTCATTCTAGTGCCGAGGTCATGGAAAGCATGGGGCTCTACCTCCATGCCCCCCAAGTGCCTTCATGGCATGTTACGGGGATACCTTTACCTTTTACCCATACTCCAGGTACTGGACCCCAGAGCAAGTTAGTCTGTTATCAGGTGAAGCGAAACCCACAAGTCAAACTCCCTGTGGTTGAGTATAAAATATGAAGCCAGTAATGATATTGCAAATGGATGAAAAGAAGGAAAAGGGATTGAGAAGAAAAGAAAAGATAGAGGTGATAGAGGAAGTAATTGCCTAATTTAAGATGGCCTCTGTGAATTTGCCTGGAGGAATTTATGCCACGAGAAATCTGTCATGATAACAGTTGTCTGGTCTCGAAAGTCAGACCTCTCAAATACTAACCCAGATCGGTTCCTCGCTCCTGGTCCCTTCAGTTCGTTGAAGTTATATTTAGACTGCAAACATAGCTGTGACCACGGTCAGACTTCGCAAAGCTCCAGCGTACCTCCCCTGCTGTTGATTTCACATGTTTTTGACAATAGGAGCAAAGGAAAGGGGACTCAGAGCACACATCTGGCGGCAAGGACTGTAAATACATGAAAACTGATTTCTTGTGCACGTTGTGTGAGAAATGTGGCAAACAGACGCCCGCCCGTTCGCCATGACATTCTGGTCGTGCACGCCAATGTGTATTCCCGCCCCCGTAGACGGGACACACCTCAGCAGCGCACAAGTGCTTATTATCGAATGGTAACCATGCAAACACGGACACTTTTCGCGGAACTGGATTTCATTCATGGGGAAATCCTGGGCGCACTGGAAGCTACCCAGATTGTATGAATTGAGTCGCATTGCGGGCCGAAGATACTGTATAAACATGGTGCTCAAGCGATTTGCCATATCTAATTTAGGACACCGCGATTTGGCAACGACTTTGATTTTGTTATGCTAACTGCACTTCTGTTGGCAGCTGTACTAGGGACCACAAACTTTTAAATCCGTGTACAGTCTTTGTTTTTCATGTTAAGTTGCGTTCTTCAGTCTCAATTTCTATCCATTTTTGTCGAATTGTTGGGATTTTGCTCACGTATTTGGACACGTAGAATGAATATGGAATTACAATTTTGTTGTTATTAACTATTGTTGAAATAAAATTAACTTACTCATTTAATATAAAACCAGAAAGAATTATATTACTTTTATCTGTTATAGTTACTGCACCACACAGACTTGTTTAGGCCCTAATGTGGAGATTGTTCTGAAATTGCAAGAGAACAATACTAATATGTGTAACAGTTTTGCTAATTAAAATACTTAATGAAACAAAACTTAGAATATATGAGGGAATTTATAAGCTTTATACTTCTGCAGAAAAATGACGACATTTGATTGACCCATCTATATTTTTCAACGTAATCAACATATTGCACTTACTGGCATAATCCAAAAGCTTTTTTATCGCCATTAAATAAAATTCAGAATTTTTGACTGAAACAAATCCTCCATTGCTTCCCTTCACTTCATTAATACTCTCAGATTTCCTTCCTTCGAAGTCCTGTTTGAGATATGAAAACTGAAAAAAGTACAATGGTGCTACATTCGCAGTCCTACATTATTACTTGATTGCAAATACTCTGTTGAAGGACATTCCTTTGCTCGCCTTACCTCGTCTACTTATTTTCGTAATGGTCTTGCAAGGTTAGAATAATATCTAGCATTGAAAGTCATTATTCTGATTGTAGGAAATAAGCTATGATACAGTAATTTCCTCTACATCTCTAAAAACGTCTCCTCCAGCTTATGTCTGTGCTAGAAAAAAGCTTGGTGGCAGGAGAAGAGACATATTTTCATTGGTTTTACTGATTTTTTTGTTTCTGGGTAGACTCATGTTTCGTTCGTAGTAACATCTCACTAAGAAAAACCTTATTTCATCACAACACTGGACAATCTCAAGGCAACGCTTAACGCTTGCTCAACTTCAGTGCTTGAGAGACTCGTGTATCATAGAATAATATAGCTACAAAGTCGGAAATTTCTGTTAATAATAGAAAATGATGCTGTGAAAAACGAAAAATGTTGTAGTTGATAAAATACATTACCATCCGTGATAGGCTTAAAACTTATAAACCTCTTTCATACATACCTGAGGAATTTTTACATTTAAATTCCTTTCAATACGCAATTTAGAAATTAAGTTAAGCACAAACTTTAGGCTACTTGGCTATGTTCCCGAAAATCCATAATCATCAGTATTATGGACACATGCAATACTTCATTTGCTTAAAATGACTGTTGATATAGCCATAGGTTATTAAAAGTACTGTTGACGATTAAATTAATCTTAATTGAGTTTTCGTAGTTTCATTTCTGAATGTCTGTCGAATTGCCTGACGTATGTTCTGAATTCTTCTTGTTTTATGTGTATAAAAACAAATGTCAGCTATAAAAGCTGTTCTGATATATGTTCGCAAAATGGCCACTTATATTCAAGAGAGATCATAACAGTTTCTTTCCTCAAAGAAAGTTAAGTTGTGTAAACTGTAGCTAGTTATAAAGCCGGCGACTTAAATAAGCGAAAGAATGTTGCTGGAAGACCGGGATGTTTGCTTGAAGTGCATTAACCCGACAAAATAACTCTTTAGCGTTCTTTTTATTTCGGTAATAATACCATAATCATATAAAGACCACAGATAACAAGTCATGAATTGAAACATATTCACTAAATCTTAGTAGGCGAACCCGTAAACAATGTCAACACAACCATGTGTTTACCTGACGCATCTCGTAGCGTGAAGAACCTACACAAACAAGCCCGGAGTTCACGGCTAGTATGAGCCCTCGTGCCTGTTCAACCTCCCATATATAGAGGCGGCGGGCCCGGCATGACACACTTTATGCCGGTCACGAGCCATATATGGTCCACGGCCACTCTGTGAGAAGTTGTAGTAGCAACGACGAGTAATGATAATATTGCTGGAGCTTCTTGCAATCTTGTACGGTCCATTAGGTTTGCTCTGTGAAGTAAGCAAGTGCGAGACTATAACGCGGCGTGGTGCACGCACGTAATGCGGACAAATTGATACAGCTGTGGGTCATTTACTTCGTGCCGAGGAGCAAAGAAAGAACATCGGAAGGGGGTTGCTTGAATGCAGGTTCTTCAACCAAATTACCCTCCACCAATTAAATGGGGTGATCTGACTCATCACAGTCATGGGAGGATGAAGGAAGAATAAAACAATTTAACCAATTTTGTGTGTTATAGCTATTGGAAGCCGACATGTGCATGAAAGGATGAACATCTGTGTGCACCCCGACAGCATGTTGTATAAGAAAAAAATTTCATAAGAAAACAGTATTGCAACAAACCGTGTTGCAGATACATACATACATACATACATACATACATA